>NC_060178.1:79681897-79814397 GCF_021184085.1 Oncorhynchus gorbuscha | reverse complement strand
TACCTCTCTCTCTCTCGCTCTCTCTCTCTCGACAGTGTAAATCAGCTGTACTGAGTGGTGATTAGCAGACACACAGAGTAAAGGTGAAAGTCCTGCCACCCCCCTGTCATCTCCTCTTACAGTGATATATAAACCTCTGTTACAGATAGTGTCCGGTGTGTGTGTGTGTGTGTGTGTGTGTGTGTGTGTGTGTGTGTGTGTGTGTGTGTGTGTGTGTGTGTGTGTGTGTGTGTGTGTGTGTGTGTGTGTGTGTGTGTGTGTGTGTGTGTGTGTGTGTGTGTGTGTGTGTGTGTGTGTGTGTACTGAAGTCCTGTCATATTCTCTCTCAGTGATCTACACACATCTAGTTGCCATATCACACAAAGCTTCAAGTTCCTCGGCGTGCACATCACTGACAACCTGAAATGGTCCATCCACACAGACAGCATGGTGAAGAAGGCGCTACAGCACCTCTTCAACCTCAGGAAGCTGAAGAAGAATTTGGCTTGGGCCCTAAGATCCTCATGAACTTCTACAGATGCACCATTGAGAGCATCCTGTCGACAATATCACCGTCTGGTATGGCACACACACACACACACACACACACACACACACACACACACACACACACACACACACACACACACACACACACACACACACACACACACACACACACACACACACACACACACACACACACACACACACACACACACACACACACACACACACACACACACTCTCTGATGGATTGATTCTACCTTGATAGACATGTTGCTGGGCAACTCATTGAGTGGGAGGATGCATAGAGCGTGTGTGTTTTCCTGTGTATGTGCTTGTTTCTTATTTAGAGAGGGAGAGAGCTGTATAAAATCACACGTTTTACACCAACACGTTATTGATCAGCATCACGTGAACACAACATTATAATGTAGATTATGACTATTCTCTGAGCACTGACTGCCACAGCACCTAGACCCCCTTATGGCCCAGCTACACCACACGAGTGAAATCCACGTCTGTGAGAGTTGCGTGATATGGAGTTGATAAGCTTACTAAAGTCAATCTTACCTGCTACATCGGCACGTGCGTAAAGCGTAGACGTTGTGCGGCTGTTGTAGCAGCAACCTAAAATTAGGTTTGGATCTATTTTTCTTGGATCCACTCACGTAAACACCATATAAAGTGCCTGAAATAATTGGTACAAATCCTATTTCAACACTTAAAAACATATTCACTCAGCTTCGTAGTATGAAAATGTAATAGAAACATTAATAACAATAGTATGCTAAATCTATAGCAGTAGGTCTACCTGTTTGCAAAACTAATATAGAAATGCAACTGTAGTCTTCCAAGTTCATAGTTGGACGTGCGTTGTTCTACTGTATCTATAGTATCAATGCTTTTTCTAAACTTTTTAAACATTCAAACCAGCTGATGAACAGAAAGGCAATTGCAGATGATGGTCTACCTTGTATCATCTTTCGAGGCAGAGGATGCAGTAGACTAGACCCCTCCCCCGACCCTCCTTGAAAGATATTGTGATTTGACAGAACAGGTCAAAGTTGGCAAAATGTATGACACCCGTTTGATCATCAAAGTTGAGAAGCACGCTGTCACGCCCTGGTCGAAGTATTTTGTGTTTATCTTCATGTATTGGGTCAGGCCAGGGTGTGGCATGGGCTTTTGTATGTGGTGTGTATATATTGGGATTGTAGCTAGTGGGTTGATCTAGCAAAGTCTATGGCTGTCTGGAGTGGTTCAATTCAATTCAATTCAATTCAAGGGCTTTATTGGCATGGGAAACATGTGTTAACATTCAATCAGAGGCAGGTGTTTATCGTTGTCTCTGATTGGGAACCATATTTAGGCAGCCATATTCTTTGAGTTTGTCGTGGGTGATTGTCCTTAGTGTCCTTGTTCCTGTCTATGTGTTAGTGTACACAAGTATAGGCTGTTTCGGTTTTCGTTACGTTTATTGTTTTTTGTAGTGTTTGTATTTAGATTTGTGTTATGTTTGTTTATTAAAACATGGATCTCAATCTACACGCTGCATTTTGGTCCGACTCTCCTTCACACCAAGAGAACCGTTACACACGCTTTGCTGTATGACCCCAGTAATCCCCAATACAAGAACACAGTCCAAAGAAAAAGCATGGAATGCTGTAGTATCTGTCCTCGGAGAACCAGATATGTTTTGTCAGAGATATTGTATATCATGACCAGATGATCTTGTCTCCGCTCTAACCATGGTAGTCGTTGTTCCAAAGGCGGGAAGGCAGGCGGTTTGCTTATCGGCCTGCTTATCAGTCTGCTTATCGTTGCATTCCCGAGTGGACCCTCTCACTTTGCCTCTTCGTCTCTGGTTTTGCCAACACAATTAATTCATGTGTATTTGTTCTGCAAATCCAGACAGCTAGCCAGCTATGGTTCAATTGTTGATTAATGAACAAAGTTAATTATTTGACTGCAGATGGTGGTAGAATTTTTACTCAACTTTATTTTCGATGTAATGAGAAATATGGCTGTTGTCATATAGGCTACCCATATTGGAACCAAAGTCAATAGATTCCATGCAGAAGAGACCAAGTGCAACTGATTCCGTCTCTGGAAATGACTGCGCTGAAGTCCTGTTCACAGTTTGCACACCCATAATCTGTCTCTCTGTCATGCTCTCTCTCCCCCCTCTCTCTCTCTCTCTTTCGTGCGCCATAGTTAGTGTTATCAACTTACTTGTTCTGGTGCTTGGAGCCCTGGAGGTGAGCATGGTACTGTTCAATGGAGTTCAACACCACACTACATACACTGCAGGAGTAACTGCTGCGGAGGCCTGATGAGAGAAAAACACACAGACATTATCATTATCATTGTTGTCGTTATTATAATTATCATCGGAATCATCATCATAATCATCCTCATTGTCATCGTGATCATCTTGATCATCACCATCATCATCATCTTAATCATGATCATCATTGTCACCATGATCATCATCATCTTAATCATCATAATAATAATCATCATGTCACGCCTTGGTCATTGTATCTTGTGTTTTTGTTATATGTTTGGGTAGGCCAGGGTGTGACATGGGTTTATATGTTGTATTTATGTGTTGTTAGGCTTGGCTGCCTGAGGCGATTCTCAATCAGAGTCAGGTGCTTGTCGTTGTCTCTGATTGGGAACCGTATTTAGGTAGCCTGAGTTCGCTTTGTATTTTGTGGGTGTTTGTTCCTGTCTCTGTGTTGTAGTCACCAGATAGGCTGTAATTAGTTTCACGTTCCGTTCTGTTGTTTTTGTATTTCAGTTATTTCATGTACCGCTATTCTGTTCATTAAAGTCACGAGTAACCTACACGCTGCATTTCGGTCCGACTTTCTTCATTCAACAGACGAATGCCGTTACACATCATCATCATTGCCATCATGATCATCATCATCTTAATCATCATCATCACCATCTTAATCATCATAATCATAATCTTAATCATTATCATCATTGTCATCATGATCATTATCATCTGAATCATCATCATCATCATCATCATCATCGTCATCATTGTCATCATGATCATCATCTTAATCATCATTGTCATCATCATCATTGTCATCATGATCATCATCTTAA
This sequence comes from Oncorhynchus gorbuscha, assembly GCF_021184085.1. Taxonomy (NCBI): domain Eukaryota; kingdom Metazoa; phylum Chordata; class Actinopteri; order Salmoniformes; family Salmonidae; genus Oncorhynchus; species Oncorhynchus gorbuscha. The sequence goes on along the minus strand of NC_060178.1, from coordinate 79,810,788 downwards.
TCATCATTGTCATCATCATGATCATCATTGTCATCATGATCATCATCTTAATCATCATTGCAATCAACATCAGTGTCATCACCACCACCATCACTATCATAATCATTGTAAAGCATATCTAATGTACAAAGACAAGCCTACTGTGTGCTTAAAAAAACATATTTCCAGTGAATTACAGCTGACTCCAATGCAGTTACTTGAGAAAACTCTGGTGTAATTACTGTGGTGTTTTCAGTAAGACTCGATGATACTATACTAGTCATTAACAGAGAGCGAGAGGCATTTGAAGATCAAGATTGCTGCTGTCTGCTTTCTTCCTATGTGTATGCCAGAGTGTATGTGTGTTTTAGTCTGTGTGTGTGTGCGGTGTGTGTGAATGTGTGTACTTACAAGCAATGCAGATATATTACTGAGATTTTAGTGGGATGGAAGGATAGAAGAATGGAGGGGAGCCAGGCGTGTGCAGCGCTGCTGAGATGGGTGTGTTTGTGTGTGTGTGTGTGTGTGTGTGTGTGTGTGTGTGTGTGTGTGTGTGTGTGTGTGTGTGTGTGTGTGTGTGTGTGTGCGTGTGTATGTGTGTGTGTGTGTGTGTGTGTGTGTGTGTGTGTGTGTGTGTGTGTGTGTGTGTGTGTGTGTGTGTGTGTGTGTGTGTGTGTGTGTGTGTGTGTGTGTGCGTGTGTGTGTGTGTGATTAGATGAACGACGCAGTAACAGATGTGAGCTAATTAGACGGTTTGCAGGTGGTCGAGAATGAAGGACCAAAAATAGACAGAGGAAGAAAAGATGAAAATTAGGGGAAAAAGGAAAGAAAAAGAGAGGGGGTAGAGAGAGATGGGGAGGGAGAGAAAGTGAGATGGAGAGAGACAGGGGAGAGAGAGAGTGAAGGGTGAGGGGGGAAATGCAATAGAGGAGAGAGAGACAGAGAGAGAGGGAGAACGAGAGGAAAATAAAAGGCAGTGATTCAGAAAAAGAGAGGGAAAGAGAAAGAGTGAGAGTGTAGGCTAGTCTCATGTTGAGAGAGCTCATGGGGCCTGATTCAGACTTAGGAAAAGTCTTTAACATGATTTTGAATGTCTACTTTATCTCCGTACCCCCTACACTCAGTCGATCAGTGAATTTCAAAAACTGAATAAACTACAAAGACTATGGAGGTTTTCAAATGCAACGTGTTATGTCTGGGGCAAATCCAATGCAACACATTACTGAGTATCTAAATAGTTTCAAGTATAGTGGCGGCTGAATCATGCTATGGGTAATTGTAATCGTTAAGGACTGGGGAGTTTTTTAGGGGAAAAATTGAATGGAAAGCACAGGCGAAATCCTAGAAGAAAAACTGGTTCAGTCTGCTTTCCACCAGACACTGGTAGATGAATTCACCTTTCAGCAGGACAATAACCTAAAACACAACGCCAAATCTACACTGGAGTTCCTTACCAAGACAGTGAATGTTCCTGAGTTACAGTTGTGACTTAAATCAACTTGAAAATCTATGGCAAAACCTGAAAATGGTTGACTTGCAAAGATAAACAAGGCATGTGCTGACCAACTGGCAGGTGTCTTAACTGATATTTTCAACATGTCCCTGAGTCTGTAATACCAACATGTTTCAAACAGACCACCATAGTCCCTGGGCCCAAGAACACGAAGGCAACCTGCCTAAATGACTACAGACCCGTAGCACTCACGTCTGTAGCCATGAAGTGCTTTCAAAGGCAGGTAATGGGTCACATCAACAGCACTATCCCAGAAACCTTAGACCCACTCCAATTTGCATACTGCTCAAACAGATCCACAGATGATACAATCTCTATTGCACCCCACACTGCCCTTTCCCACCTGGACACGTGAGAATGCTATTCATTGACTACAGATCAGTGTTCAACACCATAGTACCCTCAAAGCTCATCACTAAGCTAAGGCTCCTGGGACTAAACACCTCCCTCTGCAACTGGATCCTGGACTTCCTGATGGGCCGCCCCCAGGTGGTGAGGGTAGGTAGCAACACATCTGCCACCCTGATCCTCAACACTGGAGCCCCTCATGGGCACGTGCTCAGTCCCCTCCTGTACTCCCTGTTCACCCATGATTGCATGGCCAGGCACGACTCCAACACCATCATTAAGTTTGCAGACGACACAACAGTGTTAGGCCTGATCACCGACAACAACGAGACAGCCTATAGGGAGGGGGTCAGACATCTGGCCAGAATAAAAAACCTATCCCTCAACGTTACCAAGACTAAAGAGGTGATTGTGGACTACAGGAAAAGGAGGACCGAGCACGCCCCCATTCTCATCGACGGGGCTGTAGTGGAGCAGGTTGAGAGGTTTCAAGTTCCTTGGTGTTCACATCACCAACAAACTAGAATTGTCCAAAAACACCAAGACAGTCGTGAAGAGGGCACGGCAAAGCCTATTCCCCCTCAGGAAACTATAAAAAGATTTGGCATGGGTCCTCAGATCCTCGAAAGGTTCAACAGCTGCAACATTTTGGCCCATTCCTCCATGCAGATCTCCTCTAGTTCAGTGATGTTTTGGGGCTGTTGCTGGGAAAAACGGACTTTCAACTCCCTCCAAAGATTTTCTATGGGGTTGAGATCTGGAGACTGGCTAGACCCCTCCAGGACCTTGAATTGCTTTCTTACGAAGCCACTCCTTCGTTGCCCGGGCGGTGTGTTTGGGATCATTGTCATGCTGAAAGACCCAGCCACGTTTCATCTTCAATGCCCTTGCTAATGGAAGGAGGTTTTCACTCAAAATCTCACGATACATGGCCCCATTCATTCTTTCCTTTACACGGATCAGTCGTCCTGGTCCCTTTGCAGAAAAACAGCCCCAAAGCATGATGTTTCCACCCCCTTGCTTCACAGTAAGTAAGGTGTTCTTTGGATGCAACTCAGCATTCTTTGTCCTCCAAACACGACGAGTTGAGTTTTTACCAAAAAGTTATATTTTGCTTTCATATGACCATATGACATTCCCCCAATCTTCTTCTGGATCATCCAAATGATCTCTAGCAAACTTCAGACGGGCCTGGACATGTACTGGCTTAAGCAGGTGGACACAGCTGGCACTGCAGGATTTGAGTCCCTGGCGGCGTAGTGTGTTACTGATGGTAGGCTTTGTTACTTTGGTCCCAGCTCTCATTCACTAGGTCCCCCCATGCGTTTCTGGGATTTTTGCTCACCATTCTTGTGATCATTTTGACCCCACGGGGTGAGATCTTGCGTGGAGCCCCAGATCGAGGGAGATTATCAGTGGTCTTGTATGTCTTCCATTTCCTAATAATTGCTCCCAAGCTGCTTACCTATTGCAGATTCAGTCTTCCCAGCCTGGTGCAGGTCTACAGTTTTGTTTCTGGTGTCCTTTGACAGCTCTTTGGTCTTGGCCATAGTGGAGTTTGGAGTTTGGACTGTTTAAGGTTGTTCTTAAAGAATAAGTTACAGGTCTGTGAGAGCCAGAAATCTTGATTGTTTGTAGGTGACCAAATACTTATTTTCCACCATAATTTGCAAATAAATTCATAAAAAATCCTACAATGTGATTTTCTGGATTTTTTTTCAAATTTTGTCTGTCATAGTTGAAGTGTACCTATGATGAAAATTACAGGCCTCTCTCATCTTTTTAAGTGGGAGAACTTGCACAATTGGTGGCTGACTAAAAACTTTTTTGCCCCACTGTACATACTACCTCAATCAGCCTGAATAACCGGTGCCTATATATAGCATCGCTACTCTTATAGCTTCACTAATGTATATAGCCTCACTACTGTTATTTTATTTCTTAAGGTTGTTTTTATTTCTTGTTACCTATTGTTCACCTAATACCTTTTTTTCATTGTTGGTTAGAGCCTGTAAGTAAGCATTTCACTTTAAGGTGTTGTATTCGGCCTACGTGACAAATCAACTTTGTTTTGATTTTAAGATTGGATAATTATTTAATAAATAAAGGTACATTTAAAGAATAATGGGCAAATGTTGCACAATACAATTGTGAAAAGCTCTAATAAACTTACCCAGAAAGACTCCCAACTGTAATATCTGCAAAATGTGTATCATTATGTATGTATGTGATATTTCTGTATTTCATTTTCAAACAATTTGCAAACATTTCTAAAAACATGTTTTCTATTTATCACTATGTGGTATTGTGTGTAGATGGGTGAGAAAACACATACATTAAAACAATATTAAATTCAGGCTGTAAGAACATGTGGAATAAGTCAAGGGGTATGAATACTTTCTGAAGGCACTGTATATGCATATTCGTCTCCATTTTACCACCAATTGGTCGATTTAAAAATGATCTGATCTTGTAGATTATTTAGGTTTCGGAAAGTATTTATGAATCACAAAAAAACAGATTTGCAGAGCCTTTACGCAAGAAAGAATTAACTGTGGTTTGATTCTGTGATGGCTGTTAAAAGAAGAGGACCAAGGGGCGGCGTGGTGAGCGTACATTTTCTTTATTAGAATGAAAAGACGCCAAACTAAACAATAAACACTACAAAAGCAAACCGTGAAGCTAAAGGCTATATGCCCTAAACAAAGTCAACTTCCCACAAACACAGGTGGGAAAAAGGGCAGCCTAAAGTATGGTTCTCAATCAGAGACAACGATAGACATCTGTCCCTGATTGAGAACCCTACCCGGCCAAAACATAGAAATATAAATAATAGAGTATAGAATACCCACCCCAACTCACACCCTGACCAAACCAAAATAGAGACATTAACAGGATCTCTAAGGTCAGGGCGTGACAGATTCATTCTGAAAATTGTCACCATCAATCAGTTCTTCAACTCATGGTAACATTGGAAAATAAGTGTACATAAAATTATACTAAACAGCAATATAAATGCAACATGTAAAGTGTTTGTCTCATTTTTCATGAGCTGAAATAAAAGATCCACAAAAAGCTTATCTCTCTCTAAATTGGTGAACAAATTTGTTTACATCCCTGTTAGTGAGCATTTCTCATTTGCCAAGATAATCCATCCACCTGACATCTATGGCATATCAGGAAGCTGATTAAAAAGCATGATCATTATACAGGGGCACCTTGTGCTTGGGACAATACAAGGACACAACTCAAATACGCAGTTTTGTCACAAAACACAAAGCCACAGATGTCTCAAGTTTTGAGGGAGTGTGAAACTGGCATGCTGACTTCAGGAATGTCCTCCAGAAATGTTGCCAGAGAATGTGTTAATTATTCTAACATAAGCCGCCTCCAACGTCATTTTAGAGAATTTGGCAGTACATCCAACCGGCATCACAACAGCAGGCTGTGTGTAACCACGCCATCCCAGGACCTTCACATCTGGCATCTTCACCTGCGGGATCATCTGAGACCAGCCACCCGGACAGCTGATGAAACTGTGGGTTTGCACAGAGTGCCCCATGGTGGCAGTGGGGTTATTGTATGGGCAGGCATAAGCTACGTAAAATGAACACAATTGCATTTTATCCATGGCAATTTAAATCCACAGAGATACTGTGACGAGATCCTGAGGTCCATTGTTGTGCCATTCATCCGCTGCCATCACCTCATGTTTCAGCATGATAATCCACCACCCAATGTCGCAAGGATCTGTACGCAATTCCCTTGAAGCTGAAAATGTCCCAGTTTTTCCATGACCTGCATTCTCCCCAGACATATCACCCATTGAGCCTGTTCCGGATACTCTGGATCGACGTGTATGACAGCATGTTCCAGTTCCCGCCAATATCTAGCAACTTGCAAAGTTATTGAAGAGGAGTGGCACAACATTCCACAGGACACAATCATAAGCCTGATCAACTCTATGGGAAGATGTGTTACGCTGCATGAGGAACATGGTGGTCACACCAGATACTAACTGGTTTTCTGATCCATGCCCCTACTTTTATTTAAGGTATCTTTGACCAACAGATGCATATCTGTATTCCCAGTCATGTGAAATCCATAGATTAGGGCCAAATTCCTTTTATATGAACTTTAACTCAGTAAAATCTTTTGCATGTTGCGTTTATGTTTTTGATCAGTGTATAATAGGGAGAATAGTGTACAGTAGTAGGCTATACCCTCATCTATTGCCTGTACTAACCATTGAACTGCATGATGACAAGGCCAAATATTGCACCATGTGTTGGGTTCAAACTGTTACAGCTTGGTCTGCGCTCTGCTCCATAACGATTGAATTAGCCTATATATATTTGATATATTATCAACCATTACTAATGATCCTTAGCAACAACCACACAGCCGTTACGCCATTTACAGAGGAAGCAAATTAAGGTAAGTATAACTGTGCAATTAAATGGATTGATAATGTAGGCTATAACAAAGGAATTAACAATAAATTGTGGTTGAATTGCATGCTATTCTTATGCTAAAGTTCTAGGTCAGAATACGCATAGAGAGGAAGTGCACAAAAAGGGAATTACGTTCCATTTACGCATGCTTAACTCGGGTCGGGCTCAATGTGAACTGGCTGTAACATCTATAGAACACTGCATGCCTCCAGAAAACTGAGGCATTAGTAAGGGGTGTGCCGAGTATCCAGGTAGAATCAGGAATTCCCCAGGGCAGCTGTCTAGGCCCCTTACTTGAGTAAAGCATGTGTGTCTAGGTATGCAAATGATTCAACACTATACACTTCAGCTACCACAACGACTGAAATGACTGCAACACTTAACAAAGAGCTACAGTTAGTTTCAGAATGGGTGGCAAGGAATAAGTTAGTCTTAAATATTTCAAAAACTAAAAGAATTGTATTTGGGACAAATCATTCACTAAACCCTACACGTCAACTAAATATTGTACTGAATATTGTGGTAATTGAGCAAGTTGAGATGACTAAACTGCTTGGAGTAACCATGGATTGTAAACTGTCATGGTCAAAACATATTAATACATACATAGCTAAGATGGGGAGAAGTCTGTCCATAATATAGCGCTGTTCTATATTCTTAACAGCACTATCAAGGCAGGTTGTAACAGTAGTACATGTCCTACCTTGACTACTGTTCAGTCGTGTGGTCAGGTGCCACAAAGAAGGAATTAGGAAAATTGCAATGGTCTCAGAACAGGGTAGCACAGCTCGCCCTTGGATGTACACAGAGAGTTAATATTAATAATATGCTTGTCAATCTCTCCTGGCTGAAAGTGGAGGAGATATTCTCTTCATCACTACTTGTTTTTGTGAGACATGTGTAATGCACCAAGCTGTCTGTTTGAGCTGCTGGCACACAGCTCAGACACCTATGCATACCCAATAAGACATGCCACCAGAGGTTTCTTCACAGTCCCTAAGTCCAGAACACAGTACTACATAGAGCCATAACTACATGGAACTCTATTCCACATCAAGTAACACATGCGAGAAGTAACATTTTATTTACAATTCGGCATAAAATTCACCTCATGGAACAGTGGGGTCTGTGAAGCAACACAAACATAGGCACAGACACATTCATACAAACACACAATAACATACGCACCATACACACACGTACACATGGGTTTTGTGTTGTGGATATGTGGTAGAAGAGTAGGGGCCTGAGGGCACACACTTAATATGTTGTGAAATCTGTTGTGAATGTATTGTAAAGTTTAAAATAAATAATTAACTGCTTTAATTTTGCTGGACCCCAGGAAGAGGCAGCAGCTAACGGTGATTCATAATAAATACAAATAAAAACAAATACAAAATTAGTATGGTAATGGTACTTGGATTTTTGCTGTCGTGGGCCTTTAACCCTCAAACTACCAACATATTGTACATACAGTATATGGATTACCAATTGGGGTCAATTTGATCCAAAGAATAAACTATTTGAAAAAAAACAGTAATAGCAAAATATCAACTTAATTCTTATCAAACCATCATTGGATATGTAAATATTGTAATCAGAAAAAAATTCTTACCAAAACAGACTGTTAATTAAAAAAGGACAGTTAATTAGCATATTCTGTAAAACAGCTTTTTTATAAAGTATAATCCAAAAAATCAGTACTAAAAAGCTGATTTACCATCATTTAATTGTGGTGTCATTTCATTTTTAGAAAAAAATGTATATAAGCGACATTACACCAACATTTCAAATATTATTTATTTCATTGACAAAACGTGATATTACATTGAGACACAATGACCAAACATATGGGCAAAATATGGCTTAGTTTTCTTTATTTACTTACCCCAAAAACAGCATTAGCAGTGCTGCTAGTGAAACACTGGTAGTGGTAGGGCTTATGGCAGGATGCGTATGTTTTATTTATTTGGGCCTCAAAGTCATTTCAAAGCAAATGTTATAGAAACCAAAATACCATAAATTGCACATACAGAATATTTGAGGGTGTTTATTTTTTTTCAGAAGATACACACCAGCACAGCACTCAGACATTCAGAAGGTAGCTCCCTCTGGCTTGTAATGTCTCCAAAGAAATCTGTTTTCCGAAAATGCTCCTATCTCTTACATGAATATCGGAATAATTAGTTTTTTGGCTGGGGTCAAAATGACCCCAACGCAAATATATCAAATATATATTTTTTAAAGTCTAGATTGATACAAAACCACTAAACAATTATTTAGATGTAATGACAAAGTCATGAACATTTGGATTCATTTAATTAACCACTTTTGGGCTGTGATCAAAAATATGACTCTGGGGTAAAAATGACCCCAGTTGGTATAACTCTAATTTATGTCATTTGAAAGAAAACATATAAGCGCATAAGGTATCTTTTGAATGAAGTGACCCCTTTGTATTTTAAATATTTATGGACTTCCACACTGAGAGGCTATAACTTGACAGGAAATGTCACCCAGAGAACAAAATGATTTTACGTGATAACACAGTGTCCAGCACATTCACATATTCAGAAAATAATTGGTTGGAGGTCTTTTACTATCCCTGCAGTCATTGTGGTTGTGTGTGTTTGTGTGTGTGTCCGTGTGCCAGTATGCTCATTTCTCTACTTTCATTACTGTCTGTGAGATTTATGAGTTGGTGATGTGCTCCATGACCCTTTGACCTTTTGTGGCAGTAATTGGCAAAGTATGTAGGAAGACGAAGTACTAGCTAATATACACCAGAGGAGAGACAGGTCACTGCTGGGATGAGGCCAGGACTGTATAATGTAGTATATCACAGCCCACAAACACAAACACACACTTAATTTTCCTTTCTGAAGTTACGGGTGGGCAATGTAAAAGCGTTGAACGTGTGGCTTATTGTGGGCACGGCTTTCAGTTTGTTATTTTTGCCCACCCGTGAGAGTGAATTCCAGTTAATGTGGTCTATTCGTTATTCAAACAAAAACTGCCAGCGTCTGTAATAAGATATAAGGTTACTATGTTAAGGTAGTAAATGCTTGGATATGATTTTGTGGCTACTAAATGTGAAAGTCTTGTGAAAAGAATATGTTATTGAACCAATTGCATTTCTTGATTTACAGGGAATTTGGGTAATTGCTTGTAACCCAATTTAAGAAATGTGGATAGGTAATTCCAAATAAAAAATGACACTTGGAACAAGATTAAAAAATTGTTCGTATTTACATTAAATATTAGTTTGTTTTTGATATTTAATGGGTATAATAGGTTGCAACTTGAAATATAGGTTAGGTAATAATCAAATAAAACAGTGTCATTAAATCCTATATTTGGTTTCAACAAATATAGTATTTTTCAACAGAGAATACCTAACTTATTTACCTCTAACCAGTTCAAGTAATCTTTTCAGGTTGATCCAAAGTGGATTTGTTTTACAGTGCATGGATTGCAAGGACTGGCCATCCATGGTTTCAAAATTATAGTTCTAACCATGTTTTGAGGCTACACAAGGTTTCTTAATATCTGCATTATCTACAAACAGTGGAGTAAAACAAACTTCTATTTTGGGTTCTGAACTAAGCTCATGAGGCATTTATAACTTGTATTCTTCAATTATCAATCGGTATACTGTAAATCATAAATGTATTCGTGCAAAAATGGGTGTAGCAACTAAGGATTCTAGGTAAGCATGTTATTATGCATCATCAGTGAGGCAGACCATACATCTGTATCTGACAAGACTTTTTTAAATTTTATGAATGTTCTCGACAGGGCTGAGTGTGTTTTGGGAGTCACTTTTCTCAAATAATTAAAGATAAAAGCTAAGAACTTTGATGGTCCCTGTTGAGGGAAATGGCTCTTTACAATTTACACACACGCACACGCACACATGCACACACACACTCTCTTTAAGGCTGTTTCTATGCTTTCAGATAATCCTCAGCCACTGTCAGCTGAACTCTCATCTCCTTCACAAAGCTCCTTACGCGAGCTGAGGCTTGTCACACACATACACGCACGCACACGCAGGCACACACATGAACAGACACACACACACACTTAATTTCCCTTTCTAAAGTTATCAAAGACATCATTGAGAATGGCGAGAAAATTATGTTTGGGCTTAAGGGTTGATGGTATGTGTGTGTATGTGTGTGTGTGGTGACAGAGATGATTGGTGTCATCCTCCTTTGTTCCTCCTCAGCAGATTACAGTATATTGCGATTACTCACACACTTGTTGCGGAATTTGGCTCATTGTGTCAAAACTCTACACACAAGCCAAATAAGACACAACACTTGGAGATAAACATCTCACTTCTATGTCAAAATGAAACTCTGCAATCAAAACCTAACAATCCTTTTTCAAAATGATACACACATGCACCATTTGAATTACTCTTTCAAAGCAACAACACCACACTGATGTCCTTTATACAAAACACTGCTGTCTTTAGTACGGTGTATTCCTTTTTAATTTTCTCATACAGGCTTCTGTGAAAGATTGTTCCAGTATAGTACATCTACTCACATTTCAATTAACAGAAAACTAGAAAGGCTTCAGAAAACAAGTATCCAGTTTATGTTTTTGCCATTGCAGGTTTTTACAACAACAAAAAAGCACAAAGGAAAATAGAATTACAGTACAGTAATCAAACAATATGTTACTGTAAACTCAAAGAAACAAAAATAATTACAGTAAAATTACAGTGCAATGGTAAACTGAAAATAGTATTGTAAGGGATGGGGTGGATGGTTTATGGATCCTGCCTTCTGTTAGGGTTTGGCCACATCACCTCATCCACATCACAAGCAATGTCAACCATGGCTCGGCAATGGGAAAAATATTGTCTTGCGTATCCAACCCTGGACTTACCCCACTTCTGTCTCTGCATACCTCTTCCATTGCTTGCAGAGGAGGCAGGTGGGCATGTGGTTGGTGGTCATACACCTTCCAACGCCAAGCCGAAAATAATTCCTCAATTGGATTGAGAAATGGGGAGTACACATCGCAAGTATACAACTGTGAAGTTATTGTGGTTGGTGAATCAGTCCCTGACCAGAGCGGTGGAAACTAACATTATCCCAGATAACCACAAACCTAGGTTGCTCTGGTCTATCCTGTACAACTGCATTATGTAGTGCATCCAAAAATATGATTATGTGTGCAGTATTGTAGGGACCTAGGGTGGCATGGTGATGGAGAACTCCTTGCAGATGGCGGCACACAAGGGGATATTTCCCTTGCACTGCCCAGGGACATTCTTTGTCCTATAACATTTCGGCCCCGATGCCTGGATTTAGCTAGATTGAATCCAGCTTCATCAATGAAAATGAACTCATGAGGCTGTGCAGCTGCGTCAAATTCCAGGACTCTGTAACAGAAAATGCATACACTGTCCCGTGAATATGGTGTAACTCAAAACACAGGACTACAATGTCTACATTTTCACACAAGGATGGGGGGTGGGTTGGGTCAGACACATCCAGTCAAAACTACAAGCTACAGGTAAGGCAGGTGCCCCCACAGACAACCACCTCCCCCCAACCCCAGAATGGGGGCACCTGCCTAGGTCGTATACTGCTTTGTCTGAATGTGTCTATGCAGTGCCAAAATGACAATCTATTGCCACTATTGTATTACAGTATAATACAGTGACACTTACTTGCACATCGTCATAGCGAAGGTCTTTGACTCTAACGCTGTTCCTCTCAAATGGAACGCTTTACAGCTGCTTCATCGTAAGTTGGTATTGATGCAAGATGCGACAGAGTGTCGACATACTGACACAGGTGATATTATTGAATGTTGTGGGATCTGCCATGATTTGCTCTCGTAATTGATGTAGGCGGATGGTGTTGTTTGCCAACACTAGATTGACAATGGCCAGTTCCTGTTCATGGGTGAACAGATGTTGCCTTCCACCCTCAGGTCATCTGGCAGTTCTGTAGAAAATGCAAGAATATGATGTCATTGCCTAGGTTCTTTTTTATATACAGTGCCTTGCAAAAGTACTCATGCCAATTGGCATTTTTCCTATTTTGTTGCATTACAACCTGTAATTTAAATGGATTTTTATTTGGATTTCATGCAATGGACATACACAAAATAGTTTAAATTGGTGAAGTGAAATGGGAAAAATAACTTTTTTCAAAAAATTCAAAAAATTAAACAACTATAAAGTGGTGCGTGTATATGTGTATACGCCCTTTGCTATGAAGCCCCTAAATAAGATCTGGTGCAACCAATTACCTTCAGAACTCACATAATTAGTTAAACAAAGTCCACCTGTGTGCAATCTAAGTGTCACAGGACCTGTCACATGATCTCAATATATATACCTGTTCTGAAAGGCCCCAGAGTCTGCAACACCACTAAGTATGTGGCACCACCAAGCAAGCGACACCATGAAGACCAAGGAGCTCTCCAAACAGGTCAGGGACAAAGTTGTGGAGAAGTAAAGACCAGGGTTGGGCTATAAAAACATATCTGAAACTTTGAACATCCCACAGAGCACCATTAAATCTATTAAACCATTAAATCTATTATAAAAAAACAACCATGGACACTTACCACTCCACATCTTGGTCAGATCCTTGCTTACCTCTCCTCTTCAGACGAAGAGGAGGAAAACCCTTACAGAATCACCCACCAACCAAGGACCAAGCGGCCTGGAAACAGACAGCGGCAGCAGCAGCAGCAGCGGCGGCAAGCATCACAAGACTCCTGGACATGGGAGGAGATTTTGAATAGAGAAGGACCCTGGGCACAGGCTGGGGAATATCGCCTCCCCAAAGCAGAGCTGGATGCAGCGAAAGCTGAGCGGCGGCGATATGAGGAGGCAGCACGGCAGGGCGATGGGTACGAGAGGCAGCCCCCAATATTTTTTGGGGGGTAGGCACACAAGGAGTGTGGCTAAGCCAGGTAGCAGAACTGAGCTCCGTCCTTGTGCTTATTATAAACAGCGCGTTACTTGTCAGGCACCGTGTTATGCGATTAAGCACACGGTGTCGCCAGTTCGTGCCCATAGCCCGGTGCGCTATAGGGCAGCCGCCCGAAAGTGTCATGCGAGTGTGGGCATCCAGCCAGGGCGTATGGTGCCTGCTCAGCGTGTCTGGTCGCCGGTTCTCTGTTTCGTTCCAGAGTATCCTACGCCGGCTCTGCGTGCTGTGCCTCCGGGGTGTAGCTCTGCTCGTGCCGGGCAAATGTGGGAGTGGAGCCTAAGAGAGAGGTGCACGTAGTAGGCACTAGATCTCCCGTGCTTACCCACAGCCCGGTTCAACCTGTGCCTGCACTCTGGAGGGTCCGGGCTAGAGTAGTTATCCAGCCTGGGGGAGTGGTGCCAAGGCTGCGCACCAGAGCTCCAGTGCTCCCCCACAACCCGGTCCTTCAGGTGCCTACTCCTAACACCAAGCCTCCTGGAGTTCTCCCCAGCCTGGTGGGTCCTGTGGCAGCCCCACGCACCAGGCTGTCTCTCTGTCTCCTCCCTACAGGGTCTCCCGCCTGTCCAGAGCTGCTAGAGTCTCCCGCCTGTCCAGAGCTGCTAGAGTCTCCCGCCTGTCCAGAGCTGCTAGAGCCTCCTGCCCGTCCAGAGCCGCTAGAGTCTCCCGCCTGTCCAGAGCTGCTAGAATCTCCTGCCTGTCCAGAGCTGCTAGAGTCTCCCACCTGTGCAGAGCTGCTAGAGTCTCCCGTCTGTCCAGAGCTGCTAGAGTCTCCCGTCTGTCATGAGCCGCCAGAGCCGCCAGTCTGTCAAGAGCCGCCAGAGCCGCCAGTCAGCATGGACCCGCCAGAGCTGCCAGTCAGCATTGAGCCACCAGTCAGCTTGGAGCCGCCAGTCAGCCAGGAGCCGCCAGTCAGCCAGGAGCTGCCAGAGTCGCCAGTCAGCTAGTAGCTGCCAGAGTCGCCAGTCAGCCAGTAGCTGCCAGAGCCGTCAACCAGCCAGGAGCTGCCAGAGCCATCGACCAGCCAGGAGCTGCCAGAACCGTCAACCAGCTAGGAGCTGGCAGAGCCGTCAGTCAGCCAGGAGCTGCCAGAGCCGTCAGTCAGCCAGAAGCTCGCAGAGCCGTCAACCAGCCTGAGCTACCTCTCAGTCCTGAGCTACCCCTCAGTCCGGAGGAGTTTGTTAAGTCCGGAAGTGTCCCTCAGTCCTGTGGGCCTATTTATTAGGGTTCTCAGGTCAGGGTCGGTGGCAAGGGTCGCCATTACTAGGAGGCCACAGAGGCGGACTAAGACTATGGTGGAGTGGGGTCCACGTCCAGGGCCAGAGCCAGAGCCGCCACCGTGGACAGATGCCCACCCAGACCCTCCCCTATAGGTTCAGGCTTTGCGGCCAGAGTCCGCACCTTGGGGGGGTACTGTCACGTTCTGACCCTAGTTCTTGTGTTATTTGTTTGTTTTTAGTTGGTCAGGACGTGAGTTGGGTGGGCATTCTATGTTTTGTGTTTCTAGGTTGGTTTTCTGTGTTTGGTGTCGTTAGTTGTCTCTGATTGAGAATCATACTTAGGTAGCCTGGGTTTCACTGTTGTTTTGTGGGTGATTGTTTCCATGTCTGTGTTTGTGTTTGTTCGCCACGCGGTACTGTTTTCGGTTTTGTTCACGTTTATTGTTTTGTAAGCATAATGTTAAAGCAACACTCAAATGGTTTAAATGGAAACATTTAAATGTCTTGGAATGACCTAGTCAAAGCCCAGACCTCAATCCAATTGAGAATCTGTGGTAAGACTCAAAGATAGCTGTACACCATCCAACTTGAAGGAGCTGGAGCAGTTTTGGCTTGAAGAATGGGCAAAAATCCCAGTGGCTAGATGTGCCAAGATTATAGAGACATACCCCAAGAGACTTGCAGCTGTAATTGCTGCAAAAGGTGACTCTTCAAAGTATTGACTTTAGGGGAGGGGGGGGTGAATAGTTATGCATTCTCAAGTTTTCAGTTTTTTTGTCTTATTTCTTGTTTGTTTCACACCCCTAAAATATTTTGCATCTTGAAAGTGGTAGGCATGTTGTGTAAATCAAATGATACAAACCCCCCAAAACTCAATTTTATTTCCAGGTTCTAAGGCAACAAAATAGAAAAATGCCAAGGGGGTTGAATACTTTCGCAAGCCACTGTACTGTACTGTCATACTGTACACAATAACATCAAAACTGTATTACATGTACTTCACAGCAATATACCTATTTTTTTGTTCACTGAGGAGCATAGACCTAATATTGTAGGACTACATTGTATTGTACTGTGATGCAGAATGATGTGCAACAATTACATAGGTACAGTCTTGTGTAGAAAGTTGAAGACATACCTGTTCTCCAGTCTAAATGTCCGTATTATGGATGCTACCGTGTAGCAACACAGGTTGGGTTGGACTCTCTGCCCAGCCTCCCTCATCGTCAGGCCATGATTTATGACATGATCCCACCAAAGTGACCCTAAAGTCATCAGAAATATGTCTCAGTCTGCCTGGTTCCCTTCTTTGTTCTTGTCCTAGTGCTCCTCCTACTCCCCTCTCTCTTCCTCTTCCTCTCGCTCTCACTGCCTCCATGTTTGCAAAGTGAGCGTACCTGAGGTCTATCTGTAGTGCTGAGGCTCAGACTAATTGGTGTTCAATTACTGTATGTAAGTGTTTTCATGTGTGGGTGTGGGTGTTGCCAATTTCAGGCATGTTTAGCATTTTGAATAGCAGTGTTTTCCCAATGATTGCAAGAGATTTCATTCTTGAACGAAGTGTCTAATGTACGAAACAGTGTGTAGTGTTTTGCAAGTGTGTTGCAGAATTGCAAAAAAAGTGCAAACAAAGTGCAATTTGTGTTGCAGAATTGGAAATAAAGTGCAAAGCAGAAAATGTGTTTGTGCTTTTAGTGCCTTTGTTTAAGGCACGGTTACAAAAGTTAATGTTTTGATGCTTTTGTCTAAGCATTCACTTTCAGTGTGTAAGCAATTGGCAAAAACTGTAATAAGTGTTTTGTCATTTTTTTAGAGGGGAAATGTGTGTGTGTGTATATGCACTACATGAACAAAAGTATGTGAACACCTGCTATTCGAACATCTCATTCCAAAATCATGGGCATTAATATAGAGTTGGTCCCCCATTTGCTGCTATAACAGCCTCCACTCTTCTGGAAAGGCTTTCCACTCGATGTTGGAACATTGCTGCAGGGACTTTCAGACACAAGAGTAATAATGAGGTCGAGAACTGATGTTGGGTAATTAGGCCTGGCTCGCAGTCAGCATTCCAATTCATCCCAAAGGTGTTCGATGGGGTTGAGGTCAGGGTTCTGTGCTGGCCAGTCAAGTTCTTTCACAGTGATCTCGACAAACCATTTCTTTATGGACCTCACTTTGTGCACGGGTGCATTGTCAGGAAAGGGCCTTCTCCAAACTGTTGCCACAAAGTTGGAAGCACAGAATTGTCAAGAATGTCATTATATGCTGTAGCCATGAAGATTTCCCTGTGTAAGGGCTATTTGACCAAGAAGCAGAGTGATGGAGTGCTGCATCAGATGACCTGGCCTCACCCGACCTCAACCCAATGGAGATGGTTTGGGATGAGATGGACTGCAGAGTGAAGGAAAAGCATCCAACAAGTGCTCAGCATATCTGGGAATTCCTTCAAGAATGTTGGAAAAGCATTCCAGGTGAAGCTGGTTGAGAGAATGCCAAGAGTGTGCAAAGCTGTCATCAAGACAAATGCTGGCTACTTTGAAGAATCTCAAATATAAAATATATTTTGATTTGTTTAACAATTTTTGGGTCGCTATATGATTCCATATGTGTTATTTCAAAATAAAGAAACACCCTGGAATGAGTAGGTGTGTCTAAACTTTTGACTGGTACTGTAAATGTGTGTGTGGATGTGTGTGAATGATGTGAATGCTGCATACTTGTTTCCATTAATATAACGTTTTGATTAATGTTTCCGACACAACGGGCCCGGGCTGACCGAATGCTGCTTCGTAAATAAACACACACACACACTGTGACTCCGTGGTGCGTAGTGAATAATGTCATTATCCGGGAGGCCACAGCATGTTCTAATACATGATAATTACACACAGAGGATGTGTGTCAGAGTGTGTGTGCTGGTGAATGTGTGTGTGTTTATGTTATCATTTAACCTAATTAAACTCAGGAGTGGTGAATTTGCAGATTCATCACTCAGGATAGAGCAATGTGTACATGCAGATGTATGAGATTGTGTGTGTACGTATGCATGCGATCTGTTTTCAGGCAGATCGCTCAAGAGTGACTTCGAAATTGGACGTCTCACCATGTCCCGAGGAAGTCGGTAAATACCTTCAAAACTGGTCACAAGGGGCAACTATTGAGCGCCATAAACATGAAGTAGGCTTGGGTTTTGCTAGCGTGTTGTGGATAGGGGTGGTGGATGTTCGATGTGGATGTGGACTCCGTATGTTCGATCCCTTTGCCAAGCCTTAACCCTTACTTAAACATTCAGATTTTTTTGTATTTTGTATTTATTATGGATCGCCATTAGCTACTCTTCCTGGGGTCGAGAAAAATTAAGGCAGTTTATGTGTGTGTGTGTGTGTGTGTGTGTGTGTGTGTGTGTGTGTGTGTGTGTGTGTGTGTGTGTGTGTGTGTGTGTGTGTGTGTGTGTGTGTGTGTGTGTGTGTGTGTGTGTGTGTGTGTGTGTGTGTGTGTGTGTGTGTGCATTTGTCTGCGCCAATGTTTGTGTTGCTTCACAGTACCCTCTGTTCCATAAGGTGTTTTTTAAATAAAATTTTACTGCTTGCGTCAGTTACTTGATGTGGAATATAGTCATGAAGTCATGGCTCTATGTAGTACTTTGTGCATCTCATAGTCTGTTCTGGACTTGGGGACTGTGAAGAAACCTCTTGTGGTACGTCTTGTGGGGTATGCATGGGTGTCCGAGCTGTGTGCCAGTATTTTAGACAGACAGCTCGGTGCATTCAACATGTCAATCAATACCTCTCATAAATACAAGTAGTGATGAAGTCAATCTCTCCTCCACTTTGAGCCAGGAGAGATTGACATGCATATTATTAATATTAGCTCTCTATGTACATCCAAAAGCCAGCCGTACTGCCCTGTTCTGAGTCAATTCTTAGCCTCTACAGTACTGCATCAATATGTTTTTACCATGACAGTTTACAATCTAGTGTTACTCCAAGCAGTTTAGTCATCTCAATTTGCTCAATTTACACATTATTTATTACAAGATTTAATGAGTGTTTTGTTCCAAATACAATGCTTTTAGTTTTAGAAATAGTTAGGACTAACTTATTCATTGCCATCCACTCTGAATGTAACTGCAGCTTTTTGTTGAGTGTTGGAGTCATTTCAGTCGCTGTGTTAGCTGATGTGTATCACGTTGAGTCATCCGCATACATAGAAACTGTGGGATGTCGTTAGTAAAAATTGTTAGTAAAATGATTGCCTAAACTTAATGGTTTAACCTTATCCAAAATCTTAACACTTAATCTTTAAAATTTGACATTTGGAGAAACCGAACGATACTGAGCAGAAGGAGTCAACCAAGGGTGTCAAAAGCACTTCGAAATTTGATGTTTGGAGCATCTTCGAAATTTGACATTTGGAGAAACTTAAATAAATGTCTAATTCTGCTGTGAGACTGTGAGAGCCTGTTGTGAGTTTTATGAACATACAGTATGTGTTTGTGGATATGAGTGTGTGTGTGTGTAAGGGTGAGTGTTTGTGTGTGTGTTTATGGATGTGTATGTGTGTGTGTGTAAGGGTGAGTGTGTGTGTGTGTGGGCGCTCATGCGTGAGAAAGTAATATAATAATATATTCTGTTATATCCTCTTCTCTTCAGCTCTAAACTCAGTCCCCAGACTCATTGGTAACTATATAACCCATACTGCATTTATCTGGTCCATGAATAAATATACTATTCACTGACAGAGTTAAACCAGGTGAGAATGCCAGTATTAAATTGAATGAATTACAAAACAATAGAAAAGCTGTATTAAAAAATGTGTCCTGTTGCATAGACCATAAAGAAACAAAGTAATTTAGAAATTATTTGTAGAGTGGGAGAGGAGAGCATGTAAGAGGAGTGTGTGTGTTTGTGTGTGTGTGTGGTGTGCATACGGGTGCGTGCCTGTGGACCTAAGTTTGAACTTAATTTCCCCTTAGTTGAATCACAAAGTGCCTTCAGAAAGTATTCAAACTAGAGATGCACCGATACAACATTTTTGGCCGATATCGGTACCCAATATTTTCCTTGACAAAAAAACAAACAATACTGATTACGATATTTAAAATTGTTGTGGCCTTTTAAGCATTCTAATACAGTTAAATAGTTAACACACACATGGACGCAGTGGTCACTACGGTCCCTGTTTTGAATCCAGGCTGTATCACTTCCGGCCGTGATTGGGAGTCCCATAGGGGGGCACACAATTGGCCCAGCGTCTTCCGGGTTTTGCCGGGGTAGGCTGTCACTGGAAATAAAAATGTGTTCTTAACTTTCTTGTCTAGTCTAGTTAATAAAGATTACACACACACCACACTGACCAAAATGTTATTTTGTTGGCATTTACGTATGTACCCATTCCCAGTAAAACATAATCAAAAGCTACAGTATTTCTTTCACTTACTTGCTGTGCTGTTTCGTTCATTTGTTCAGTCGTTTCATTCTCAACTAGGATTTCTCATACTATGAAACGCAGTTTGGTTCTTTGCGTGTCAAATAACACTATTTGACGTGTAAAATAAGCTTGTTGACCAATCAGGACCTGAATATGACTGCAAGTCACATAATAATTTAACGCATTCATAATTTAAAAAAAGTAGTTATTACATATTGACTACACTATTACTCGTATTTCATATGTCACAACAATTCATCGATACGCATTCTGTGATGCTGGTAAAGTTGTCTAGCGCACCTACAGTGCTGGTCTTAAAAAAAGCTAGCTAGCTCATGGATGCAAAAGCTGTTTTTCCCCAAAAACACAGCAAAACGACATAATCTGTTTCAGTAGCTAGCTAACTATATAGCTAGGTGTCATCATTTAGAAATAACCCTCATTTATGAGACAGTTCATATTTTATTAAATGGTGGTCAGACCCATCTATGTGAAGCTAGCCACAATAAGGATTAGTCACATAGTGGACTTTGCGGTTAGCCGTCAAAATAAAAGTATGTCATTGACATGATGCAAAGAATACAAATAGTAGAATTATGCCATAATTGAATAGATCATGCTAAACGAGGTTGGAATGTTGTTATATAAAATCAACAAAACACAATAATTAGTTAATTTGACAAAAATATGTTGAAATCACACTGCATGTAATATACTTTAGAATTGCATTGGGGGCATACATATTTCACTGTACAGCCTTACCCCATGTCATTGATCCACAATCTATAGGTATGAGTCTACTCAGTGACACCCAGAAAACAATGGCGTCATATTGCCGGACTCTGAAACAACTGTGAATTGTGCCACATTTATTGTCTGTGTATTGAACACTATTCCTGAGGAAAAACAATACTGTGTGGATGTTTTGGAGTCTGATAACTCTGAGGAAGACGTTGGGAAAAATATATTGGGTATTAAGTAGACTGATACCCCATTTCACTGACCCCCAATTCTTAGGTAAAGCTGTACAGCGCAATATGAATGTCAATACACACAATAGGCTGACTGGGGAGGTGATTTCACAGTACCACGATAAGAGCTACAACGTTAATATTTGCGTAAACTCATCACAGTTGTGTTCAGTGGGTGTCACCGAGTAGACTGATACCCCATTTCATTGCTTCACATTCCAACCTTGTTTAACATTATCTAGTCTAAATATGGGATTATTCCAACAATTGTAACCTTCAGCATCACATTCAAAGAGGTATGTTGTTATGATCACACCAAGTCTCGTTAATCATAAAGCATACACCCCGCCCTTCTTCTTACCAGAGAGATGCTTAATGGAAAAATTGTTGTAATCAATTTATCATTATATAATTTATCTTTATATTATATAATGTTTACCTACCCTACATTACTCATCTCATATGTATATACTGTACTCTATACCATCTACTGCATCTTGCCTATGCCGTTCGGCCATCACTCATTTATGTATTTGTATGTACATATTCGTATTCATTCCTTTACACTTGTGTGTATAAGGTAGTTGTTGTGAAATTGTTAGGTTATATTACTTGTTAGATATTACTGCATGGTCGGAACTAGAATCACAAGCATTTCGCTACACTTGCATTAACACCTGCTAACCATGTGTATGTGACAAATACATTTGATTTGACTTTTATTTTGAAGGCAAACCGCAAATTCCACGATTGTGCCTAATCCTTATTGTGGCTAGCTTCACAACACATAACCCGGGCCGGTCGTGCCTCACTAGCCAGATGAAGCCAGTTGGTTGCTTATAACGTTAGCTTTGAGCAACAGGGTTAAGTAGATGGCTAGCTATTTATTTTCATGAACTGACGTTCAATTTGAATAGGCGAACAAACAGTGGCAACCAAGCTAATACTAAATCATTGCTAAGAATAATGACTGCACTCAGCTAGCAATGAGGAATCGGCACAGAAGCGGCCCTCTTCCATGGGGCCAGACCTGATTGAATCAGCCCGGAATCGGGTATCGGACTCGGCCCTGAATCAAAATGAATGACTGCCCAGAATCGGCCCAAATACATCAGGCCGTTTCCGTCTACCAAAGTTCAGCCGACTTCGTCGACATCTTAACAGAATCTCACCAGACGCGGCCCGATGCAAATTTAAATAAATGTATACAAAATTACCCACGAAAATCAGAAAAGCAATCAAAAAATGTTGATGATCTTCAGATGTTTTCACTCACGAGACTCCCAGTTACACAACAAATGTTCCTTTTGTTCCATAAAGATTATTTTTATACCCAAAATACCGACGTTTGTTTGTTGTGTTATGTTCAGAAATCCACAGGAAAGAGAGGTCACGACAACGCAGACGTATATTCCAAATAATATCCATAATGTCCATAATCATCCTCAAGTTGTTTTTAAAATATATATTCGATAATATATCAACCGAGTTTGTAGCTTTTTCAATAACAGCGGGAGAAACAATGGCCGCTTTACTCAGTTGCGCAAAACTCACTATGAGAGCCCCCACCTATCCAATTACACAATGTGATCCGTCACGCTCATTTTTTCAAAATAAAAGCCTGAAACTATGTCTAAAGACTGTTGACACCTAAGGGAAGCTATAGAAAAAGGGATCTGGTTGATATCCCTTTAAATGGAGGATAGGCATGCATTGGAACAGAGAGGTTTCAAAATAAGAGACACTTCTTGATTGGATTTTCCTCAGGCTTTCGCCTGCAATATCAGTTTTGTTATACTCACAGACAATATTTTTACAGTTTTGGAAACTTTAGAGTGTTTTCTATCATAATCTGATTATCATAATCGTAATTATATGCATATTCTAGTTTCTGGGGCTGAGAAATAAGCAGTTTCAAATGGGTACGTTTTTTAGCCAAAAACGAAAATACTGCCCCTACACGCAAAAGGTTAAGACCTTGAGAGTGGCTGAGGTGCACCCGTGACCAGCTCGGAAACCAGATGGCAAAGCGGAGAACGTACGGTGGGATCAAAATGGTCGGTGATCTGTTTGTTCACTTGACTTTCCAAGACTTTAGAAAGGCAGGGCAGGATAGATACAGGTCTGTAACAGTTTGGGTCTAGATTGTCTCCCCCTTTTGAAGAGGGGGATGACCGCGGCCACTTTCCAATCTTTAGGAATCTCAGATGATACGAAAGAGAGGTTGAACAGACTAGTAATAGAGGTTGCAAAAATGGCGGTGGATACATTTAGGAAGTGAGGGTCCAGATT
The DNA here is from genome assembly GCF_021184085.1 of Oncorhynchus gorbuscha. Classification (NCBI taxonomy): domain Eukaryota; kingdom Metazoa; phylum Chordata; class Actinopteri; order Salmoniformes; family Salmonidae; genus Oncorhynchus; species Oncorhynchus gorbuscha. The sequence goes on along the minus strand of NC_060178.1, from coordinate 79,787,613 downwards.
GTCTAGCCCAGCTGATTTGTGGGGATCCAGATTATGCAGCTCTTCTAGATCATCAGCTGTCTGGACTTGGGTGAAGGAGAAGCGGGGGGGGGGGGGGGTATACTTTCTGTGGGGGGTGCAGAGCTGTTGGCCGGGGATGTGGTAGCCAGGTGGAAAGCATGGCCGTAGAGTAATGCTTTTTGAAATTCTAAATTATTGTGGATTTTTCAGTCGTGACAGTGTTTCCTAGTCTCAGTGTAGTGGCAGCTGGGAGGAGGTACTCATATTCTCCATGGACTTTACAGTGTCCCAAAACATTTTGAAATTCGTGCTGCATGATGCACATTTTTGTTTCAAAAAGCTATCCTTTGCTTTTCTAACTGACTGTGTGTATTGATTCCTGACTTCTCTGAAAAGTTGCATATCACGGGGACTATTCGAAGCTAGTGCAGTACGCTACAGGGTGTTTTTGTGCTGGTCAAGGGCAGTCAAGTCTGTAGAAAACCAAGGGCTGTATCTGTTAGTTCTACATTTTTTTGAAAGGGACATGCTTCTTTAAGATGTGGGGGAAAGCACTTTTAAAGACCAACCAGGTATCCTCTACTGACATGATGAGATCAATATCCTTCCAGGATGCCCGGAAACAAAATCTACCCTACCTGGATGCCTGATTAGTGGAACAAGAGGAGGGTGTTCCTGGAGCAGCTGGGATGGGCACTTGTAACCCCACACATTCAAAGAAGGGAGCACCTCCCTCGCACAGCAGCCTCTGCAGCACTTGTGAAAGCTGTTCAGGGGGCTGAATCTTGTCCTGATCCACCTGAGCTGCCCTCCAAAGAAGGACTGTAAAACAAATACAATGTGCTGCACATGTGAGAAATACATCTGCAAAGCCCATGCACACACACTTGCATACTGTCCTACATGTGCTAATTACAGTTGATTCATGTTCTTCACATTTTTGTTTTGTATCTGTTATCTTATTTTATTCTTATTTATTGTTTTTGTTTATACACCTTGTGGGTGGGGGAAATGGTTCAAAAAACAGGAGAAGACTAGTATTTTGTAGTTGAATACCTCATTGTACAGTGTATAAGAATATATCACTATGTTGCCAAAAAAGTTCAAGACTGTTATTGTTTCCCTTCAATAAAATCAATTCAAATCTACTTTCTGCACATTGCTGGTACTTTCTTAGGCTATACAAGTGCTATCTCTCGCTAAAAAATGCATGTTTACACATATGCAGTACCTTTAGCAATACTACTAATAATAAACCTCTACTTTAGTAAAGAAAACAATTATGACAAGTGTGTTGTAATAAAAACGAGTGGTGTCCACTGATTAAATGCAGTCTTTCTGCATTGCGAAGAGGGAAAATGGTCTGACAAACAGTGCTGTAGCTCTGCCACTTTCCACCGAAGATGCGGAAGGGGGCCATAGGCAGACGTGGTGGATTGAGCTCATGCAAAAAAAAGATATCTAGCTAAAACTGACAGATTTTGATGGGGATATATTTTATTATGTTACTTAGATTGACTCACCGGTGTCAATAGACTTTATATTTAGGCTTGCCATAACAAAGGGGTTGAACACAAAACATGTTAAAAATATATTTCCACTTCAACATTATGCGGTATTATGTGTAGATTGTGTGTAGGCCAGTGACAAAACAAAATGTGGAAAGAGGGGTGTGTTTCCTCCCATCTATATAATATAAAATATATTTAATAATTGATGTAGTGATTAAGAGAAACATGCTGTTTAACTCCCACCTACACTAGTATAGTAGATCGCTTAGGGTCATATTGTACAGTGTGTAGGTGGAGCGATCAAATCAGATCACAGTGTGTGTGTGTGTGTGTGTGTCAGCTTCAATGCATGGGAAGCTAATGAAGATGATGAATGAGGCATGACAACATTAGTACCCTGGTAGTAGTCCTTAGGGATATATGCACCCACACACACACACACCCAAGCACACACCCACCGACACGCATACACATGCACACACATAGAGGACAGTGAAAGAGAGAGATGGGAGGGAGGTAGAGTAAAGTATATGTTTCAAAAAGAAGAAGAGGGGGACTGAGAACGGGATAGAAGTTGAGGAAAGGGAATGGAAAAATAAGAATATTCAGACCCTAAGGTGGGCCTAAATTCCCTCTCTCGCTGTCTCACTGTATACCTTTTGCTCATCCGTCTTCTCTCTATTTCAAATGTTCAATATCTCCTATTCCCCATTTATAATGCCTTTAGGTCTAACGTCCGCAGGCTATCACAGTCTTGTTCAGGCACTTTGTTCCGTTAACTAGAGGGTATCTGGTTCAAGTCCCACTCTTGCTGATCCTGCCTCAATCGCTACATCACTATGATATAATACAGTGCGTTAGATAATACAGTGTAAACTGGGCCATATTGTAGCACCCACTCACTCATATCTGATGATTATTATCATATTAGTCTTTATTGAGTAGCATCAGGTGCACACAGGGTACTTAACCGGGACAGCTATCCCCCTCACTCACAATCTGTGTGTGTGCATTTGTATGTCTCTGTGTGTGTGTGTGTGTGTGTGTGTGTGTGTGTGTGTGTGTGTGTGTGTGTGTGTGTGTGTGTGTGTGTGTGTGTGTGTGTGTGTGTGTGTGTGTGTGTGTGTGTGTGAGTGAGTGAGTGAGCGAGCGAGTGAGTGAGTGAGTGAGTGAGTGAGTGCACTCAGTTTACTATGGAAACTGCTCATAACAGGCCAGCCTGCCAACAGAATAAATACTGTCAAGTTATGTAATGTGTGTGTCATGCATAATGAACAGCACTTGTTTGCTCTGTGATTAATCTATCTATTGATCTGCTATTTTATGTATTCTAGTTCAGTTGAATGTGATGGAAAAGTCAAATCTCTATGAATTCTTTATAAAGCTTTTAAAAAATAAGTGCAATGTTTATTATTATAAAGTAATATAATCTAAAATTATACATATGGATCCTACCACCACGTCTAAATGTCTTGCCAGTTTCTCCAGTTATACCATGCTGTGTTCCTGTAGTGTTTCTTTCCCTCGCAGTGCTACTAAGCCTAATTTTAAACCCTTAACCCCTGACCTCTAACCTTTGTCTCCTCACCTGTAGTTTCAGTAGCGTCCAGACTGCCAGCTAGCTGCTCCAGTAGTCGCACTCTGGCTGCATTCCTGCGATGTTTTTTCCCCTCGTAGTGTTGCTGGGCCATCAGAGGATTGTTGAACCAGGCTCCACACAGACAGCAGTACTTCCCTGTCTCACCACACCCACCACCACTACCCACCACCGCCACCGGGGGGTGCTAGAGAGGAGGGCCATGGTAGGGCAGGTGAGGCATGGGGAGGGGTGGAGTCACTGGGCTGGGGGGTAGAAGGGGATGAGTCTGTGGGAGTGAGGGAAAAGGGAAAGGAGATAGAAGGGAGCACGGAAAAGGGGGTAGGGTGGGAGATAGGATAATGAAGGGTGGGGATAAGGGTGGGATAAGAGGGGCAGGAAGGAGAGGAGAAGAGACAAAAATATAAATATAAGGAGGAACAGGAGGAGGGAGGAGAGGGGGAGAGGAAGAGCACATTAAAATCATCTCAAATAAATAATAGACTACTGCAAACATCAATCAATTCTAATTGTTGTAATGAGTCCATCGGAAATGACATCTACATCAAAACATTAGAGCGGTGTTGAGAGTCACACTAAAGCATGTGCACACGCATGCACACACACACAGTCAATAAGGTACCTGGCAAGACCACCTCACAGGGGACTGCTGTGAGCACAGAGCGATATATTGCTCCCGGCCTGATCTATGAAGGCCAGATGAGGGTCAGAGAAAGGCCAACTGCAGTCCCGAGACCATCTTACTCTCAGACTGTCGAGGCAAAGCGTGTGTGTGTTTGTGTGTGTTTCACTGGTATATGTGTTAATCGCTTGTGTGCTTGTCAGTGTGTTTTGTGTGTGCGTCATATGTTTCGTGTATGTGTGTCATATGCTAATGTCTCTGTGTGTGTGAGCACACACACAAGCAATCTCCATAGACAAACATTGGCAGTAGAATTATCTTTACTTAAGAGCTCAGTGACTTTCAATGTGGCACTGTCATAGGATGCCACTGTTCCAACGAGTCAGTTTGTCAAATTTCTGCCCTGCTAGAGCTGCCCTGGTCAACTGTAAGTGCTGTTATTGTGAAGTGGAAACGTCTAGGAGAAACAACGGCTCAGAGGTAGGCCACACAAGCTCCCAGAACAGGATCGCCGAGTGCTGAAGCGCTTAGCGCGTAAAACCGTCTATCCTCTGTTGCAACACTCACTACTCAGTTCCAAATAACCTCAGGAAGCAAAGTCATCACAATAACTCTTCGTTGGAAACTTCATGAAAGGGGTTTCCATGGCCGAGCAGCCACACACAGCCCTAAGATCACCATGCGCAATGTCAAGCATCGGCTGAAGTGGTGTAAACCTCACCGACATTCGACTCAGGACCAGTGGGAACGCGTTCTAGCTGTCCGACGGACAAATCTGGGAATGGTGGAAGCCAGGAGAACACTACCTGCCCCAATGCATAGTGCCAACTGTAAAGTTTGGTGGACAAGGAATAATCGTCTGGGGCTGTTTTTCATGGTTCGGGCTAGACCTCTAAGTTCCAGTGAAGGGAAATCTTAACACTACAGCATACAATGACATTCTAGACAATTCGGTGCTTCCAACTTTGTGCCAACAGTTTGGGGAAGGCCCTTTCCTGTTTCAGCATAGCAATGCCCCCGTGCACAAAGCGAGATCTATACAGAAATTGTTCGTCGAGATCGGTGTGGAAGAACTTGACTGGCCTACACAGAACACTGACCTCAACCCCATCAAGTAGCTTTGGGATGAACTGAAACGCCAATTGCGAGCCAGTACTAATCGCCCAACACCATTGCCTGACCTCACTAATGCTCTTGTGATGGAAGCAAGTCCCTGCAGCAATGTTCCACCATCTAGTAGAAAGCCTTCCCAGAAGAGTGGTTCCCCTCTTTCCACTGGGATTCTCTGCCTCTAACCCTATTACAGGGGCTGAGTCACTGGCTTACTGGGGCTCTCTCATGCCGTCCCTGGAAGGGGTGCGTCACCTGAGAGGGTTGATTCACTGATGTGGTCATCCTGTCTGAGTTGGCGCCCCCCCCGTGGGTTGTGCCGTGGCGGAAATCTTTGTGGGCTATACTCAGCCTTGTCTCAGGATGGTAAGTTGGTGGTTGAAGATACCCCTCTAGTGGTGTGGGGGCTGTGCTTTGGCAAAGTGGGTGGGGTTATATCCTTCCTGTTTGGCCCTGTCCGGGGGTGTCCTCAGATGGGGCCACAGTGTCTCCTGACCCCTCCTGTCCCAGTATTTATGCTGCAGTAGTTTATGTGTCGGGGGGCTAGGGTCAGTTTGTTATATCTGGAGTACTTCTCCTGTCCTATTCGGTGTCCTGTGTGAATCTAAATGTGCGTTCTCTAATTCTCTCTTTCTCTCTTTCTTTCTCTCTCTGAGGACCTGAGCCCTAGGACCATGCCCCAGGACTACCTGACATGATGACTCCTCGCTGTCCCCAGTCCACCTGGTCGTGCTGCTGCTCCAGTTTCAACTGTTCTGCCTTATTATTATTCGACCATGCTGGTCATTTATGAACATTTGAACATCTTGGCCATGTTCTGTTATAATCTCCACCCGGCACAGCCAGAAGAGGACTGGCCACCCCACATGTGCTCTCTCTAATTCTCTCTTTCTCTCTTTCTTTCTCTTTCTCTGAGGACCTGAGCCCTAGGACCATGCCCCAGGACTACCTGACATGATGACTCCTTGCTGTCCCCAGTCCACCTGGCCGTGCTGCTGCTCCAGTTTCAACTGTTCTGTCTTATTATTATTCGACCATGCTGGTCATTTATGAACATTTCAACATCTTGGCCATGTTCTGTTATAATCTCCACCCAGCACAGCCAGAAGAGGACTGGCCACCCCACATAGCCTGGTTCCTCTCTTGATTTCTTCCTAGGTTTTGGCCTTTCTAGGGAGTTTTTCCTAGCCACCGTGCTTCTACACCTGCATTGCTTGCTGTTTGGGGTTTTAGGCTGGGTTTCTGTACAGCACTTTGAGATATCAGTTGATGTACGAAGGGCTATATAAATACATTTGATTTGAAGAGTGGAGGCTGTTATTGCAGCAAAGGGGGGACAACCTCCATATTAAGGCACATGATTTTGGAATGACATATTTAACGAGCAGGTGTCCACATGCTTTTGGTCATGTAGTGTAAGTGTGCATGTGCGCGTGTACATGTCATGTCATATGGATGCTTCTGTGTGTGTGACCATTCATCAGACATTTCTCTCTTCCCCCTCATATTCTGTAAAGATAAAAAAGAGAAGTGGATGTATTCTAGGTGACCCTGTTGAAAAATGGCAGCCTGGTTACCACGGAAACAGGCCATTAATAGCCCAAGCGCCGACAGGATGAGACCCGGGGTCACAGACTGTGGTGTGTGTTGTGAGTGTGTTGTGTGTGTGTGCGTGTTTGTCAATCTCTGTGTGTTTGTGTATGTGTATGTGTGTGGCATGGAGCGACACAACAGGTCACTCATGACTAGCAGACGCCAGACACAAAAGGGAGTGTGTGTGAGTGTTTGCTTGTGACGGCAAGCATTTGAAAGTGTGAGCTGTGTATGTTTGCATGAGGGTGTGTGTGCATGTATGCATGTAAAGGTGTGTGTGTGAGTGAGAACATTGTAAAATCCAAATCAAATCAAATGTTATTGGTCACATATACATGGTTAGCAATGTTAATGCGAGTGCAACGAAATGCTTGTGCTTCTATTACAACAGTGTAATATCTAACAAGTAATCTAACCATTCCCCAACAACTACCTAACACACAAATCTAAAGTATTCTAAAGATCGATTCGAATCCCACCGTATCTTCTCCGTTGTGCAATCCGGTTTCCGAGCTGGTCACAGGTGCACCTCAGCCACGCTCAAGGTACTAAATGATATCATAACCGCCATCGATAAAAGACAGCACTGTGCAGCCGTCTTCATTGACCTGGCCAAGGCTTTTGACTCTGTCAATCACTGTATTCTTATCGGCAGACTCAACAGCCGTGGTTTCTCTAATGACTGCCATAATGCCATACAACACTCCTTCTGTGGCCTCCAACTGCTCTTAAACGCTAGTAAAACCAAACGCATGCTTTTCAACCGTTCGCTGCCCGCACCCGCCCGCCTGATTAGCATCACTACTCTGTACGGTTCTAACTTAGAATATGTGGACAACTACAAATACCTAGGTGTCTGGCTAGACTGTAAACTCCCCTTCCAGGCTCATATTAAACACCTCCAATCCAAAATGTAATCAACAATCGGCTTCCTATTTCGCAATAAAGCCTCCTTCACTTACGCCGCCAAATATACCCTTGTAAAACGGACTATTCTACCAATCCTTGACTTCGGGGAAGTCAGTTACAAAGTAGCTTCCAAAACTGTACCCAGCAAACTGGATGCAGTCTATCACAGTGCCATCCGTTTAGTTACCAAAGCCCCTTATACCACACACCACTGCGACCTGTATGCTCTAGTCGGCTGGTCCTCGCTACATATTCGTCGCCAGACCCACTGGCTCCAGGTCATCTATAAATCGATTCTAGGTAAAGCTCCGCCTTATCTCAGCTCACAGGTCACGATAACAACACCCACCCGTAGCACGCGCTCCAGCAGGAATATCTCACTGGTCATCCCCAAAGCCAACACCTACTTTGGCAGCATTTCCTTCCAGTTCTCTGCTGCCAATGACTGGAACGAATTGCAAAAATCGCTGAAGCTGGAGACTTACATTTCCCTCACTAACTTTAAACATCAGCTATCTGAGCAGCTAACCAATCGCTGCAGCTGTACATAGTCCATCTGTAAATAGCCCACCCAATCTACCTACCTCATTCCCATATTGTTTTGATTTAATTTTCTGCTCTTTTGCACACCAGTATTTCAAATTGCTCATCATCTACTCATCTATCACTCCAGTGTTAATTTGCTAAATTGTAATTACTTCGCTACTATGGCCTATTTATTGCCTTACCTCCTCACACCATTTGCACACACTGCATATAGACTTTATTTTTTTCTATTGTGTTATTGACTGTACGCTTGTTTATTCAATGTGTAACTGTGTTGTTGTTTGTGTCACACTGCTTTGCTTTATCTTGGCCAGGTCGCAGTTGTAAATGAGAACTTGTTCTCAACTAGCTTACCTGGTTAAATAAAGGTGAAATAAAAATAAATAAAAATGTAGGCAGCAGCCTCTCCGAGTTAGTTATTGCTGTTTAGCAGTCTGATGGCATTGAGAAAGAAGCTGTTTTTCAGTCTCTCGGTCCCAGCTTTGATGCACCTGTACTGACCTCGCATTCTGGATGGTAGGGTGAACAGGAAGTGGCTTGGGTGGTTGTTGTGGTTGTTGTCCTTGATGATCTTTTTGGCCATCCTGTGACATCGGGTGCCGTAGGTGTCCTGGTGCGCAGGTAGTTTGCCCCCGGTGATGTGTTGTGCAGACCGCACCATACTCTGGAGAGCCTTGCGGTTTTGGGCGGTGCAGTTGCCGTATCAGGCGGTGATACAGCCTGACAGGATGCTCTCATTTACATTTACATTTAAGTCATTTAGCAGACGCTCTTATCCAGAGCGACTTACAAATTGGTGCATTCACCTTATGACATCCAGTGGAACAGCCACTTTACAATAGTGCATCTAAATATTTTAAGGGGGGTGAGAAGGATTACTTTATCCTATCCTAGGTATTCCTTAAAGAGGTGGGGTACCTCTCGATTGTGAATCTGTAAAAGTTTGTCAGGGTTTTAGGTGACAATACAAATTTCTTCAGCCTCCTGAGGTTGAAGAGGCAATGTTGCTCCTTCTTCACCACACTGTCTGTGTGGGTGTACCATTTCAGTTTGTCTGTGATGTGTACACCTAGGAACTTAAAACTTTCCAACTTCTCCACTACTGTCCCTTCGATGTGGATGGGGGGGGGTAATTCCCTCTGCTGTTACCTGAAGTCCACGATCATCTTCTTTGTTTTGTTAACGTTGAGTGAGTTGTTTTCCTGACACCACACTCCGAGTTCCCTCATCTCCTCCCTGTAGGCCGTCTCGTCGTTGTTGGTAATCAACCCACTATTGTTGTGTCGTCTGCAAACTTGATGATTGAGTTGGAGGCGTGCATGGCCATGCAGTCATGGGTGAACAGGGAGTACAGGAGGGGGCTGAGGACGTGCCCTTGTGGGGCCCCAGTGTTGAGGGTCAGCGAAGTGGAGATGTTGTTTCTTACCTTCACGACCTCAGGGAGGCCCGTCAGAAAGTTCAGGACCCAATTGCACAGGGCGGGGTTGAGACCCAGGGCCTCCAGCTTAATGATGAGCTTGGATGGTACTATGGTGTTGAATGCTGAGCTATAGTCAATGAACAGAATTCTTTCATAGGTATTCCTCTTGTCGAGATGGGATAGAGCAGTGTGCAGTCTGATGGTGATTGCATCGTCTGTGGACCTGTTGGGGCGTTGTGCAAACTGAAGTGGGTCTAGGGTGGCAGGTAAAGTGGAAGCGATATGATCCTTGACTAGTCTCTCAAAGCACTTCATGATGACAGAAGTGAGTGCTATGGGGCGATAGTCATTTAGTTCAGTTATCTTTGCCTTCTTGGGTACAGGAACAATAGTGGCCATCTTGAAGCATGTGGGGACAGCAGACTGGGATAGGGAGAGATTGAATATGTCCATAAACACACCAGTCAGCTGGTCTGCGCATGCTCTGTGGATGCGACTAGGGATGCCGCCTGGGCCAGCAGCATCGTGAGGGTTAACACGTTTAAATGTTTTACTCACGTTGGTCACAGAGAAAGAGAGGGCGTGCCCGCAGTCCTTCTTAGCGGGCTGCATCAGTGGCACTGTATTATCCTCAAAGCGGGCAAAGAAGGTGTTTAGTTTGTCTGGAAGCAATACATTGGTGACCATGACTTGGCTGATTTCTTTTTGTAGTCCATAATTACCTGTAAGCCCTGCCACTTACATCTCATCTCGTGTCTGAGCTGTTAAATTGCGACTTTTTCCCAATACCAACATTTTGCTTGTTTGATTGCCTTGCGGATGGAATAACTACAGTGCTTATATTCAGCCATATGCCAGTCTTCTTTCCGTGGTCAAATTAGGTGGTTCACACTTTCAGTTTGTGCGAATGCCGCCAGCCATCCATGGTTTTGTTTAGGGTAGGTTTTTATAGTGGGTACAACATCGTCAATGCACTTCCTTAAAAACTCACTCACTGAGTCAGCGTATGGATCGATGTTATTCTCTGAGACTGTCCGGAACATTTCACAGTGTCCGTGAGCAAAGCAATCTTGAAGCGTAGATTCCGATTGGTCAGACCAGCCTTGAATGGTTCTAGTCATGGTTAAATCCTGTTTGAGTTTATGCCTATAGGATGTTAGGAGCAAGATGGAGTCGTGGTCGGATTTGCCGAAGGAGTGCTTTAGAGTGCTACTCAGAAAATACCTTTCATTTTCCACTTCACATCTTCATCACATATTTGACATTGTCAGTCGTACACTGAGTATACCAAATATTAGGAATATCTTCCTAATATTGAGTTGCACCCTCCACCACCTTCCTTTTGCCCTCATGACAGCCTCAATTTGTTGGGACAGGAAAAACCCAGCAGCGTTGAAGTCCTTGACACAAACCAGCGCGCCTGGCACCTACTACCATAACCCGTTCAAAGGCACTTACATGAATGGCACATATACACAATCCATGTCTCAATTGTCTGAAGGCTTAAAAAACATTATTTAATCTGTTTCCTCCCCTTCATCTACACTAATTGATGTGGATTTAACAGGTGACATCGATAAGGGATCACAGTCTTCACTTGTATTCACCTGGCCAGTCTATGTCATTGTCACAAGAATTTTCAATCCCAATGATAATAACTGACAATCAATAGCTCTGACCAATCCCAGAGATCTGTAAGACCATGGGTTTAATAATAATTAGTCAAAGATAGTACAGTTTATTCACGAGAGCGCTCTGAAGTCCATTATTCAAAGATACCCATTTTATAGCTGCGCACACAAACAGTAGGTGAGTTTTATCCTTCTCCATAGTTCTTACCCCTGTGTATCACTACCCAGCTGACAGTTCCATTCCCACGAGATTAGGGAAACCTTGAGAAGTACTCCCCATGCTATCAAAAGTTTCTCAGAGGCCGAGCCAGGTCGGTTCAAACACAGTTGAATTGTTCTTCGGTATTTTCTTAGGCACACACATGTTCAAATCCTAAACTAAGCCTTGCTCAGACAGTCTGTGTTTTTCCACTATACAGATACATTGTTTAATCTAATTCTGACTAAAACTACACACATCATCAGATTATAATTTTATGATTCTAATCAATTTCATACAATTATAAGGTTTCAGAGTGGAATTATTTAATCATTCTTTCAACATATAAATGATTTTATCAGTCATGGAAAGAGCAAGTGTTCTCAATGTTTTGTATACTCAGTGTATATCGGTATAATATATCTGATGGCTCTGTAGGATACATCATTGCCTTCTGTCATGTATTGTATTGTCATGTCTTGTCCCTGTGCTTTCTCTTCTCTTCGTTTCCCCCTGCTGGTCTTATTAGGTTTCTTTCTCTCTCTCTATTCCTCTCTCTCTATCGTTCCGTTCCTGCTCCCAGCTGTTCCTCATTCTCCTAACGACCTCGTTTACTCTTTCACACCTGTCCCCTATTTTGCCCTCTGATTAAGTCTCTATTTCTCTCTCTGTTTCTGCATCTGTCCTTGTCGGATTCTTGTTTGCTGTTTGCTTTGCTTTTGTTCCGTCCAGTTGTATTCTGCCTCGTCATCAGATACTACGTGTGAGCAGGTGTCTCTATCCTCTACGGCCCGCGCCTACCCGAAGGGACCTGCAGTCTGTTGCCGCTAGCCCTGCAACTCTCCTCAACAACTAGAAGGGGGACTCTCCCTGTTAAACTAGAGGATTTGTGTTTTCCCTGTTTGGACTTCCCCTGTAATGATTGAGGATTTATGTTTTCCCTGTTTGGACATTAAAAGACTCTGTTTCCGTTATATCGCTTTTGGGTCCTCACTCACCTGCATAACACCTTCTCCATGTCTTAGGTGAAGGGTTGGTTGAGTAACGCATTACATGAAATCCGTTACATGCAAGGGATTACCAAAACACGGTAACTGTAATCCGTTACGTTACCAGCAAAAAAATTGTAATCAGATTACAGATTCTTTTGAAAAACAAGATGATTACTTAAAAAATAATAATCTTGTGACAGTTGTTTTCTCAGTAACATTCAAATCATCTTTGAAAAAACGTGCAAATTTAAGTTTGTTCCACCTGAGCGAGTCTGACCACAAGTCAGAGGCCACTATGATGACACACCAAATGTGTTTGATGGATCGCGGGAAAAGAGCAGGAACAGGCTTTTGTAGGCTACAGACCAAGGTATGTCTTCCAATGGTGCGACTGCTGTCGGCATCCAGAGATGAATAAAGACTTGGAGGTAAGGGTGACAGCAGTGGTGTAGTCTACGGCGATACGGATATCACTTATTATTGACATCTACATAGCGCATTGATGTGAATCACACTTCTCCTCTCTTATTTCAATATTTGAGCCTTGTGAATTGTGGCTGCTGTCTGTTCACACATCTAAATGTGTATTTGAACACAATAATGGTTGAATTCAAGACGTTTAAGCTGCCTATCAAACATTGTTTTTGAAACCAGTGGACAGCCAGTGAAAAATGTGTTCTTGAAACAGCTGCATAGTGTGAATCCCAGCCTATGGAACAAAAAGAGGACTTGTATTGCTCAATCTAATTAATGCTGATAAAAAAACAAAATCCATACTGCATGCTCAAACTCATACACTGTTGATAGACTTAAAGCGGCAATCTATAGTTGCTACATCCATTTTTTAAACTTATATATACAGTCGGAAGTCGGAAGTTTACATACACTTAGGTTGGAGTCATTAAAACTTGTTTTTCAACCACTCAACAAATTTCTTGTTAACAAACTGTAGTTTTGGCAAGTAGGTTAGGACATCTACTTTGTGCAAGACACAAGTAATTTTTCCAACAATTGTTTACAGAGATTATTTCACTTATAATTCACCCTATCACAATTCCAGTGGGTCAGAAGTTTACATACACTAAGTTGACTGTATCTAAATTCCAGAAAATTATGTCATGGCTTTAGAAGGTTCTGATAGGCTAATTGACATAATTTGAGTCAATTGGAGGTGTACCTGTGGAAGAATTTCAAGGGCTACCTTCAAACTAAGTGCCTCTGTGCTTGACATCATGGGAAAATCAAAAGAAATCAGCCAAGACCTCAGAAAAACATTGAAGCCCTCCACAAGTCTGGTTAATCATTGGGAGCAATTTCCAAACGCCTGAAGGTACCACGTTCATCTGTACAAACAATAGTACGCAAGTATAAACACCATGGGACCACACGTTCTGTGTCCTAGAGATGAGCGTAGATTTGGGAGAAAAGTGCAAATCATTCCCAGAACATCAGCCAAGTACCTTGTGAAGATGCTGGAAGAAACAGGTACAAAGTATATAAATCCACAGTAAAAACGAGTCCTATATCGACATGACCTGAAAGGCCGCTCAGCAAGGAAGAAGCCACTGCTACAAAATAACCATAAAAAAGCCAGACTAGGGTTTGCAACTGCACATGGGGACAAAGATCGAACTTTTGGAGAAATGTCCTCTGGTCTGATGAAAAGAAATAGAACTGTTTGGCCATAATGACCATCCTTATTTTTGGAGGAAAAAGGTGGAGGCTTGCAAGCCGAAGATCACCATCCCAAACGTGAAGCACGGGGGTGGCAGCATCATGTTGTGGGGGTGCTTTGCGGCAGGAGGGACTGGTGCACTTCACAAAATAGATGGCATCATGAGGTAGGATGTTGGTATATTGAAGCGACATCTCAAGACATCATTCAGGAAGTTACAGCTTGGTCACAAATGGGTCTTCCAAATGGATAATGACCCCAAGCATACTTCCAAAGTTGTGGCAAAATGGCTTAAGCACAACAAAGTCAAGGTATTGGAGTGGCCATCACAAAGCTCTGACCTCAATCCCATAGAACACTTTTGGGCAGAACTGAAAAAGCGAGTGCGAGCAAGGAGGCCTACAAACCTGACTCAGTTACACCAGCTCTGTCAGGAGGAATGGGCCAAAATTCACCCAACTTATTGTGGGAAGCTTGTGGAAGGCTACCGGAAACGTTTGACCCAAATTGAACAATTTAAAGTCAATGCTACCAAATACTAATTGAGTGTATGCAAACTTCTGACCCACTGGGAACGTGATGAAAGAAAGAAAAGCTGAATTAAATCATTCAACTGTAGCTCAGTTGGTACAGCATGGCGCTTGTAACGCCAGGGTAGTGGGTTTGATCCCCGGGACCACCCATACGTAGAATGTATGCACACATGACTGTAAGTCGCTTTGGATAAAAGTGTCTGCTAAATGGCATATATTATTATTATATTATTATACTTATTAATGCCTCCTGAGCTTAGTTCAATTGTCACACTCCATGAAAACCCAAAATATAAGCTTGTTTTTCTCCAATGTTAGTAAACATTGTAATTTTAAACGAACACTGTACAGCCTCAATACATGGTTAAAACAATAATGTTGATATCATGGATGGTCAGTCCTTGCATCCATAGCTCTGTCTATTAATCTGAGAGTGGTTACATTTCTCCTTACCTATCCCTCAGCTTTTTACCAAAACAGAGGAGGGGCGACCATTTTGTTATTGTTTCATCTGTGGATTTTCCCTTTAAACAGCTACATATTATCAAGATATCAAAGTGTCACCAACAAGAAGGTAAACAATAGTCATATAGCAAATGCAGCATATAGCATTACTTTTTCACGTGTAAATATCACTTTTCAGTAGTGCTCAAAGCATGCCATTCCATGAGCCCAGCATTTATTTTTCAAATTGAATCAATGAGCCCAATCAGTCCTCCATAACAACCACATCATAAACAACAGAGTAAGGCTGGCTAATAAATCCTTCGTTTCGGGGTTATGCTCAGGTAAAACAATTTGACTAATCTGTACTTCCATATTTCCAAGTCCTGTTCTTGAAGATTAAGGGGTATAACATTTATTTGATTGACTGGAACTCTGATAGACTTTGTGTTTAAATGTAAAGATATAACTTAATTGTCTTATTATATGTAGTAGAAAGCGATTGGTTAGAAGAAGCCCACATAACCAACACATAAAGTAAAATTTAACATCTATATATGGCCAGCTATGTAAACTCTGACATTGATTTATCCTGCAATATATGTGGTTCAATTGGTAACATACATTTTTGTCTTCTTTTAATGCCCCGTAAGAGGAAAGTAATCAAATTACATTACTGAGTTTGGGTAATCTAAAAGTTACGTTAATGATTACAGTTTTGGGCAGGTAACTCTAACCAATTAGATTAAGAAAGTGACCTAAACCAACCCTGCTTAGGTGTGTGTTTTTGAACACAGAGAGAGAGAGAGGAGTGTGTGCATTTGTTGGTAATGCCATGAGCTTGTTAGTTAGAAATACTTTGGCTAAATGGGTCCTTGTTCACATAGTTACAGTATCTAGGGCTGTGTCTCTGTACCTCTCACCAACTCACACTCATATGCACACACGCACGCAAATACATACGCAAATCCACACACACACACACACACACAAGCAAACGCAGACAAATACACGTATGCATGCACGTACGCACGCACAAAAAAACACACACACACAAACACACACAAGAGAGAAACAGAGAGAATTATTAATTCCTGTCCTCCAGAGAGGAGAAAATAACTACAGCTGAAGTAGTTGTGAGAGGGGGAATATATATAGAGAGAGAGACAAAGGAAGAGTGTGTGTGTGTATTTGAGATAAAAGCTAGTACGTGCCTGCATGCTTGTCTGTGTGTATGTGTGTGTATGTGTTTGTGTATGTATGTGTGTGCTTGTGGTTATGGCTGTGAGAGCAACAGTAGGGTTCGATGTGCTGACAGTTCAAAGGAACAACATATGCTGGGCAGCAACAGGGAGAGAGACCTTGTTGTTCTCCACCCTCCTTTTATATCATTTGCTTTTTTCAATATCTGTGCACAGTAAAGCAGAAGAAAGTGCTTTTTACAGAGGGATTGGAGTGCATGACAATGAAAATGGGAGGGGGAGAGAGACAGAGAGAGAGAGAAAGAGAGAGAGACAGAGAGAGAGATTGCTTTGGCAATGTAAACATATGTTTCCCATGCCAATAAAGCATCTACGAATTGAACTGAGAGAGAGAGAACGAGAGAGAGAGAACGAGAGAGAGAGAGAGAAAGAGAGAGAGAAAGAGATTGAGAGAGAGAGAGAGAGAGAGACAAGAGGAGGAGGAAGAGGAGGAGGACTGCACTTACAGACCGAGCAGAGATGGGATGGGTGAGTCATTGTAAATAAAAATGTGTTCTTAACTGACTTGCCTAGTTTAAATAAAGGTTAAATAAATTAAATAAAAAATTGACAGAGAGGGGAGGCAGAGGTTCTTAATGGCCCTTTTCCCATTCCATCGTTTCATCCTCCACTCTCTACCTCTCTTTACATCTCTGGCTATGTGTGTGTTTAGATAGCTGTCCAGACTGATCACTAGTGTCATGACTGTCCTGATCAGGTCAGGTTACAGGAGACCACAACTCTACAGATTATCTCTCAACCCCAACAGAGGAGGAGAGATCTAGGGGTCTGAAGATGTGGGGGTTTTATGACCCCTCACACCCCTGGTAAATCTCAGGCCACAGACAAATTCCTTCGTCCTGTTACTATGGAGAACCAGCCTCAGAACATTAAACATGAAATAAAGGGACTTTGGGACAATATTTTCTGTCAGCCACAATTGTGGTCATGACGAAAGATGTAATATGAAAATGTATGTCATTTTTGTTTTGTTATTAAAGGTTAATACTTATTGGTGAGACCCGGGTCAGTGCAGATTCACGGACTAGACGGCGTTCAGAACGAGATTGTAGAGGTAACTGGTTAATGAGTGGCTGTTGTAAAATCGATATTCTGATATTCTTTGAGTTCATTTGGGAAATAGAAACTCAATAAAAACTAGTTTTCCCATGGTGCCCCAGGTTAATGTGATAATAATTGCTTGATTCAGTTAATCACGCAATTAGAAACTTTTAATCATTTGATGAGCAACAGTCGTCACATTAACTAACACAACGTCACAACATATTTGTGCCCCCTGTGAGGAATCTAATATAGGACTGCTGCTGCCTGCAACATCCTCCAGCATGACCGGTTGGCGGTGGATCAGTCATGGTGTGGGGTGGCATTTCTTTGGGGGGCCGCACAGCCCTCAATGTGCTCGCCAGAGGTAGCCTGACTGCCATTAGGTACCGAGATGAGATACTCAGACCGCTTGTGAGACCATATGCTGGTGCGGTTGGCCCTGGGTTCCTCCTAATGCAAGACAATGCTAGACCTCATGTGGCTGGAGTGTGTCAGCAGTTCCTGCAAGAGGAAGGCATTGATGCTATGGACTGGCCCGCCCATTCCCCAGACCTGAATCCAATTGAGCACATCTTGGAGATCATGTCTCGCTCCATCCACCAACGCCACTTTGCACCACAGACTGTCCAGGAGTTGGCAGATGCTTTAGTCCAGGTCTGGGAGGAGATCCCTCAGGAGACCATCCGCCACCTCATCAGGAGCATGCCAGGCGTTGTAGGGAGGTCATACAGGCACGTGGAGGCCACACACACTACTAAGCCTCATTTTGACTTGTTGTAAGGACATTACATCAAAGTTGGATCAGCTTGTAGTGTGGTTTTGCACTTTAATTTTGCGTGTGACTCCAAATCCAGACCTCCATGGGTTGATACATTTGATATCCATTGAACATTTTTGTGTGATTTTGTTGTCAGCACATTCAACTATGTAAAGAAAAAAGTATTTAATAAGAATATTTCATTCATTCAGATCTAGGATGTGTTATTTTAGTGTTCCATTTATTTCTTTGAGCAGTGTATATACCATTAATAGCTATAGGCAGGACTAGTGCGGAAGAGAAGCGTCTGTGTGTGTGACGTTCAATTGCACCCAGATACTGGTCTGGAGAGAACCACCCCTGTGGTACTTCTGACAAAAGCCAGTGTGTAGGGGGGGTCTACTGAATGCTACGAGCTAGGGCATAGGTACCAGCCGATGAAGGTATTCTGAGAATAATACTAGTTGGACCCAACTTAGTGTTATTTCTGTCGATTGCTTTTAGGAACGACCTGACTTGGTCATAAGCAATTCCTAGAGCAGAGGACATATGAGCCAGCCATTACGGAAATTGGAGTAGATATATTCGTTTGACCGAAGCGAAGTCATTATCTCTCTACCTCTCGCGTTAGGTAACATGAAGAGTATAAGGGTGTAACGTGAGACGTCACCTAGTAAACCCGTTCCCTTGTTGGAGTGAACTTCCCTTGTGCGGAGAGGTGGAAACCCAGCGCAAGGAAAGCTAAGCATTGCACCAGATGCTAAGCTAACAAAGGGCAGCAGCCATTTTTGTTTTCTCCTTTGTTCATAGGGAATTCTCGTGCCAGCCGGGAATCCTGTGAGATCTCAGCTTGCGCTATCAGTAACCTCTGGCGACAAATCGCCAGTCATTTTTCGTGAAATAATTCAGGTTACGCTGTAGGATATCAATGAGACATGTTTAAACTGTTCCACATTAAACTTAGAGATAGCAACTATTTCAGGATAATTAAAGCCCCGTAGCCTATATTGGGTTGACTAATCATTCAAATTGATTTATACATTAAATCTGTTTTACCAGCTTAAGGGTATTTAGGGAGACATTTTTACAGCATTGTGAAAGCCTACCTTCACTGGAACCTGGTCGATTTTAGCTTGTGTTAACAGTGACCTCCGGTGGTGAAGAATCACAAGTATGTCGGCGGACAAAAGGTTATCATAGAAACATGTCACCAACCTGTGACTTCTGAAAAGCCAACGAATCCGCGAGGATGCTGTACACAACAGCAGGATAGCGGCTTGGCTTATGACGCCACAGAGCCATGATGTAGTAATCAACTACGCAAAAGCAGTGCTTTGACGGTGTATCAACGCTGTGGTGACGATGAAACCGATTCCGCACCACCCCCGCGTGACATCGCTCCGCCATTGCCTTCGAACCATCACTACTTCGAAGAGAATGTGTGTCTTGAAATGCCGATGGCATATGTAGATGGCTGTTCTTACCGCCATCTAGACCACTTACAAGCTTGGGTTGGATTGGTATGTGCCAACGACATCCCGTGCAAAACACTTCAATTTCAGCTTGGCAACAAGACCAGCTAGTTTGCAGAAGTGCTGATAACCCTGCAAACGGCAGTGAAACACGAATTGTCAGACCTGGCGATCTGCACCGACTCAAACTACGCGAGACTCACCTTCTTATGCCACTTTCCGTTTTGGAAACAAAAGCATATGACTATGTCAAGTCATAAAGAGGTGAAAAACAAATAACTCATCCTAGCTTGTGATGACCTCATCACCAAACACGACATACAGGTGCATTGAAAGAAAGTCAAAGGACACTCCAAATCACCTGGTTGTGACAAACTTGGCAATGACCATGCTGAAAAAAAAAATCCGGTGCAATTCACGGCACCCCTTGGGTGTTTGATTCTCAAGACGAAAAAAAAACACTGAGGAAGCTATGGTGTCTGCGGTAACGCATAGCCATGAAGCACCACAGAAAACGTATTCGCACGAACATAATGTGTTGCTAACGCATTAATTCCTGAATGGCGACCTGGCAGCAATGCAACACCAAGGTGAGTCCCTCGCCGCTTTGATGTCGTTCCTATCAGATCCTGTCAACCACCCAGTGCCCGAACTGGCTTTGGCAGGTTCACACGACTTGCGTTCGCTGTACGCAACTAAACAGCACCTCACACTTGTAGATGACCTATTGGTGTATGTTTCAGAAACCGACGCCGCTCGAAGGTGGGTGGTTCCTAAAACACAGAGGGGGATAATGATAGCCCATGCCCACGATGAGCCAGGTGGAGGCCATTGGGGGGTCAAGGCTACATGTGAAACATTGCGACAGGTGGCCGACTGGCCTCGACCTGGAACAAGACGTGGCACAATACGCGAGGGGGTGTCTAGTTTGCTGCCAGTTTCAACCCTGCAAGCCACTTCACAGAGCACCCCTACAACGCAAGGTTGTGTCTTACCCCTGGAGCTCGATGCAGATCGACTGGGTCGGCCCAGTTGCCAGGTCAGCCAGAGGCAACAAGTATCTCCTCACAGTGACTTGCACATTCACAAAGTGGGTGTAGTGCCTGCCCACGACCAATGACACAGCGGAAACCACGGCCGTTCTTTTGCTAAACCACGTTTTCAGTTGTTTTGGCCTGCCAGGAGAAACCGTTGCCAGCGACAGAGGAACCCACTTTTCGGCAGTTGTAATGACCGAACTGTGGAGGCTTCTGGGAGTCAAAGCTAAACTCCACATCGCATACCAGCTCGGGCAGGGTAGAAAGGAGCAACCAAACAATCGTCAGAATCTTGAGGAAGTATGTGGCGGCCAACCACAAAGTTTGGGACCTCAAACTCCCATTGGTACTGATGGCGATCAGAGCCACACGCAACAGGTCTACAGGAATAACACCCTTCGAGATGATGACGGGCTGGCAAATGACGCTTTCACTGCATCTCCTGTACCAACCGGGAGATGTAGCCGTAGCCACCGCCTACACGGCTCATCAATACGTGACCGACCTGCGGAACCATCTCCAGCCTACCTTTGCGTATGTTCAAGGACAGTTGGTAAGAAGTACAGAAGGTGACAAGACCTATTACGACAAAAAGGCCTCACACCAGGTGTTTGAGGTCGTGGATAAGGTGTGGTACTACATATACACAAAACCCACGGCCGTTGCAACAAAGTTACTGCCCCACTGGACGGGGCCACACGAGATTGTGGTGAAGCAATCACCTGTCGTTTACCAGATCAGAACAAGCAAAGGTGGCCAAAACGTTACATTAAAGTGGGTCCACCGGAAACAAAGCAAGTTGTACACTCCCCCCATGGGAATAGAAAGGGTGCTAGCCAGCACCGAATAGATAAAAACCTAGCAAAGTTAGAGGTACTAAGAATTCTCAGCTGATCCCTTCCAGGAGATCAGTACGTTGCACCTAACATCATTTATTCTCTTCCCAGCTACCTGATATACATCTGTTGACACTATTTTAATGTTTTTAATTTTACCTTTATTTAACCAGGCAAGTCAGTTAAGAACATATTCTTATTTTCAATGACGGCCTGGGAACAGTGGGTTAACTGCCTGTTCAGGGGCAGAACGACAGATTTGTACCTTGTCAAACCTCAGGGGTTTGAACTCACAACCTTCCGGTTACTAGTCCAACACTCTAACCACTAGGCTACGCTAGTAAGAAATCCAGAAAAATAGTTGTCAAAATATTTTTTTGTTTACTAAAACTAATAATTTAAATAATCCAACAATCTCTGATTATGCGTTTCTGTAGGATGGAGTTCCTTTGGCTGATCCTGACACTCTGCGCCCTGGTCAAAACCAACCCAGCAGACGTAATCACGAATGGATCCCCTACCCAGGACTCCTCATAACTAACTGCAGAGTACACACGCAGAGGGTGTATGTCCACCTAGATGCAGAGAATGTGTACCGCCAACACATTCCACCTGAGTTGGGCCGGGGCTGACTGGACCAGCCAGGCAATTAAGCACGCCCAGCTAGACATTGCCCATATGTTGGCCCAACTCCAAAAGTTCACAGTTACCCAGTCAGAACTATCAGAGCCCAGGTGAGAGAAACGATTCGTCGGGGCGCTACTATCGATAGGGGCAACCGTAGGGTCACTTTTTGCCCTAGGTACCACTGCCGTCAAAGCAGTCAGTCTAGCCACAGTCAAGAGGAATGTTAGGGAGATTACTGAAGAGATGCCACTTATCCAGCAGCAGATGAAGGCACAGGCCCTCAGCTTGCAACATGTGTAAGTCGCTCTGGATAAGAGCGTCTGCTAAATGACTTAAATGTAATGTAAATGTAAATGTGGGAAAGTCTCTCCAGGACACTATTCTGGTGGTCCACACACACGCTACTCTCCTGAACAAAACTATCCTGTCTGTAGGAAAGCTAGCAGAGGTCATGAACCATGACTATGTCCATGTCCAATTGGTTCGATTGTTACTGGAGGATTTTCTCCGTGAAGTTAGCTCTTCTATGGACCACTTGGCCATGAATAGAATCCCCTCATATCTAGTGCCCCACTAAATGGTGCACAACATATTGACCTCAGCTACTTCAACCACGATAAGGTCATTACCCGGGTCAGTGCAGATTCACGGACTATACGACGTTCAGAACGAGATTGTAGAGGTAACTGGTTAATTAGTGGCTGTTGTAAATTCAATATTCTGATATTCTTTGAGTTTGGGAAATAGAAACTCAATAAAAACTAGTTTTCCCATGGTGCCCCAGGTTAATGAGTTAATAATTGCATGATTCAGTTAATCACATTAACTAATGCAATGTAACGGGATTCTTCCGTCGAAGGAGAGGAGGACCAAAATGCAGCGTCGTTGAAATTCATGTTTGTTTTTAATAAGAAAACTATACATGAATAAACTACAAAAACAACAAACGTGTAAACCCGAAACAGACACTGACACAGGAGACAATCACCCACAAAACCCAACACCAAACAGGCTACCAATCAGAGACAATAACTAACACCTGCATCTGATTGAGAACCATATCAGGCCAAACACAGAAACAGACAAACTGGACACACAACATAGAATGCCCACTCAGATCACACCCTGACCAAACAAAACAAAACATAGAAACATACAAAGCAAACCATGGTCAGGGTGTGACAGTACCCCCCCCCTCCCTCCGGCCGCAAAACCTGAACCTATTGCGGAGGGTCTGGGTGGGCATCTGTCCACGGTGGCGGCTCTGGTGCTGGACATGGTCCCCACTTCACCATAGTCTTAGTCCGCCCCATTGTCCGCTTCCGTGGCCTTTGTCCCGAGCTGCCAGAGCTTCCGCCCCTCTGTCCCGTGCTTCGAAATGAACCCACTGGACTGAGGGGCAGCTCGGGACAGAGGGGCAGCTCGGGACAGAGGGGCGGAAGCTCTGGCAGCTCGGGACAGAGGGGTGGAAGCTCTGGCAGCTCGGGACAGATGGGGCGGAAGCTCTGGTGCCTCTGGGCTGAGGGGCTCTGGCGCCTCAGACTCCGGCAGCGCCGGACAGGTGGGAGACTCCGGCAGCACTGGACAGGCGGGGGCAGCTGTAGGGATGAGACGGAGAGACAGCCTGGTGCGGGGGGCTGCCACCGGAGGGCTGGTGCGTGGAGGTGGTACCTGATAGACCGGACCGTGAAGGAGTACTGGAGATCTTGAGAGAAGGGCTGGCACCAACCGCCCTGGCTGGATCACCCTAGCCCGGCAGATGTGAGGAGCTGAGATGTAGCGTACCGGGCTAAGCACACATACTGGGGACACCGTGCGTTCCACCGCATAACACGGTGCCTGACCAGTACCACGCCCGCCACGTTTAGCACTGCTAGGCACACTGTAGCGCTGAGCTGGCACAGGACGTGCAAGGCTAGGGAGGTGCACAGGAGGCCTGGTGCGTGAGGCTGGCACCATCTTCACCAGCCGACTAGCATGCACCTCAGGACGAGTATGGAGAGCTGACCCAGGTGCCATCAAATCCCTATCACGCTCCGTCGGGCAAATTCCGTGCCTCATGCACCAACACAGCAACTGCCTCATAACTCTCTCCTCCAATTTCCCCATTAACTCCTTCACAGTCTCTGCTTCGCTCAACTCCAACACCGGCTCTGGTTCTGGTTTCCTCCTTGGCTCCTTACGATAAACAGGGGGAGTTGGCTCAGGTCTGACTCCTGACTCTGCCACACTCTCCCTGTGCCTCCCCTCAAGACATTTTTGGGGCTGACTCTCGGGCTTTCATCCACGCCGCCGTGCTCGTCTCTCCAACTCCATTCTCCTATAACCTTCCTCGCACTGCTCAAGCGAATCCCAGACGGGCTCCGGCACTCTCCCTGGGTCGACCACCTGTCTATCTCCTCCCAAGTCGTATATTCCATACTTCGCTGCTCCTGCTGCCGCTGCCTGTCACCACGCCGCTTGGTCCTGTTGTGGTGGGGGATTCTGTAACGGGATTCTTCCGTCGAAGGAGAGGAGGACCAAAATGCAGCGTGGTTGAATTTCATGTTTGTTTTTAATAAGAAAACTATACATGAATAAACTACAAAAACAACAAATGTGTAAACCCGAAACAGTCCCATGTGGCACAAACACTGACACAGGAGACAATCACCCACAAAACCCAACACTAAACAGGCTACCAATCAGAGACAATGACTAACACCTGCCTCTGATTGAGAACCATATCAGGCCAAACACAGAAACAGACAAACTGGACACAAAACATAGAATGCCCACTCAGATCACACCCTGACCAAACAAAACAGCAAACTATGGTCAGGGTGTGACAGCAACGTCACGACACTAGAAATAGACAGCAATTTTGGACATTTGGAAAGGACCTGAGAACGTTGATATATGCCTTCCTCGGCTCTCACAAAAACATTGAAATGTTTGCCCAGCATTCGTGATGCTTGGAACCGGTGTGCATAGTTCACAATGCTCTAGCAAGCTGGAAGAATACTTGATCATAGTTGATGGAAACAGTGCGTTATTTTAACTATTTTGTTTTAAGTCTTCCCCAGTCATAGCCCCAACCACTCGGAATTAATACCTAAATGTAACCCTTTGAGTTGTTTCTGTTTTAAACCTGCAACCACACACAATTAACCCTGTAACCACAAACAATTAACCCTGTAACCACACAAAATTAACCCTGTAACCACGCAGAATTAACCCTGTAACCACACACAATTAACCCTGTAACCACACAGAATTAACCCTGTAACCACACACAATTAACCCTGTAACCATGCAGAATTAACCCTGTAACCATGCAGAATTAACCCTGTAATCACACACAATTAACCCTGTAACCACACAGAATTAACCCTGTAACCACACACAATTAACCCTGTAACCATGCAGAATTAACCCTGTAACCACACACAATTGACCCTGTAACCACACAGAATTAACCCTGTAACCACACACAATTAACCCTGTAACCACACAGAATTAACCCTGTAACCACACACAATTAACCCTGTAACCATGCAGAATTGACCCTGTAACCACACAGAATTAACCCTGTAACCACACACAATTAACCCTGTAACCACGCAGAATCAACCCTGTAACCATGCAGAATTAACCCTGTAACCATGCAGAATTAACCCTGTAACCACGCAGAATCAACCCTGTAACCACACACAATTAACCCTGTAACCACGCAGAATCAACCCTGTAACCATGCAGAATTAACCCTGTAACCATGCAGAATTAACCCTGTAACCACGCAGAATCAACCCTGTAACCACACACAATTAACCCTGTAACCACGCAGAATTAACCCTGTAACCACGCAGAATCAACCCTGTAACCATGCAGAATTAACACCTGTAACCACACACAATTAACCCTGTAACCATGCAGAATTAACCCTGTAACCACACACAATTAACCCTGTAACCACGCAGAATTAACCCTGTAACCACGCAGAATCAACCCTGTAACCACGCAGAATTTTTGCGTCAAATATTTTTACATCTTACTGCATCTTACAAATTTTTACATCTTACTGCAGCTATAACCTTGTCTGTGTGTCTGAGTGGACTGAGGGAAAAGCTCTCCTCCCTGAGTGAAAGAGTGTGTGCGTGCTTACGTGTGTGTGCGCATGACAGAGAGATGTGTGTGAGAGGTGTGTGAGAGAGAGATATGTGCGTGTGGGAGAGAGAGATGTGTGTGTGTGAGAGAGGTATGTGTGAGAGAGATGTTTGTGTGTGAGTGAGAGATATGTGTGTGAGAGAGAGAGATATGTGTGAGAGAGAGATATGTGTGTGTGTGAGAGAGAGAGATATGTGTGTGTGAGAGAGAGATATGTGTGTGTGAGAGAGAAAGATATGTGTGTGTGAGAGAGAAGATGTGTGTGTGTTTGTGTAAGAGAGGTATGTGTGAGAGATATATGTGTGTGAGACAAAGATATGTGTGTGAGAGAGAAACATTGTGTGTGAGAGACAAAGATGTGTGTGAGAGAGAAGATGTGTTTGTGTGTGTGTGTGTGTGAGAGAGGTATGTGTGAGAGATATGTGTGTGTGAGACAAAGATATGTGTGTGAGAGAGAAACATTGTGTGTGAGAGACAAAGATATGTGTGTGAGAGAGATGTGTGTGTGTGAGAGAGGTATGTGTGAGAGAGCGATATATGTGTGTGTGTGAGAGAGAGATATGTGTGTGTGAAAGAGAGATATATGTGTGTGTGTGTGTGTGTGTGTGTGTGTGTGTGTGTGTGTGTGTGTGTGTGTGTGTGTGTGTGTGTGTGTGTGTGTGTGTGTGTGTGTGTGTGTGTGTGTGTGTGTGTGTGTGTGTGTGTGTGTGTGTGTGTATGTGCGTGCGTGTGTGCGTGTGTGCGTGCGTGTGTGTGTGAGAGAGGTATGTATGTGAGAGAGGTATGTGTGAGAGAGATGTGTGTGTGAGACAAAGATATGTGTGTGAGAGAGAACATTGTGTGAGAGACAAAGATATGTGTGTGAGAGAGAGAGATGTGTGTGTGAGAGAGAGGTATGTGTGAGAGAGATATGTGAGAGAGCTCCACCTTATCTCAGTTCACTGGTCACGATAACAACACCCACCCGTAGCACACGTTCCAGCAGGTATATCTCACTGATCATCCACAAAGCCAACAATCATTTGGCCACCTTTGCTTCCAGTTCTCTGCTGCCTTTGACTGGAACAAATTGCAAAAATCGCTGAATTTGGATACTTTTATTTCCCTCACCAACTGTAAACATCAACTATCTGAGCAGCTAACCGATCGCTGCAGCTGTACATAGTCCATCTGTAAATAGCCCACCCAATCTAACTACCTCATCTCCATACTGTTTTTATTTTATTTACTTTTCTGCTCTTTTGCACACCAGTATCTCTACTTGCACATCATCATCTGCTCATTTATCACTCCAATGTTAATCTGCTAAATTGTAATTATTCGTCCCTATGGCCTATTTATTGCCTACCTCCTAATGCCGTTTTGTCATACCTTGGCCATAGAGAGGCTTTTATTCTCTATTTTGGTTAGGCAAAGGGTGTGACTAGAGTGGGCATTCTAGTTTCTTTATTTATATGTTTTCTATTTCTTTGTTTTTGGCTGAGTGTGGTTCCCAATCAGAGGCAGCTGTCTATCGCTGTCTCTGATTGGGAATCATACTTAAGGCAGCCTTTTTCCCACCTGGGTTTTGTGGGTAGTTATTTTACTGTTTAGTGTCTGCACCTGACAGAACTGTTTCGTTTTTTCACTTTGTTATTTTGGTTTGAGTGTTTTTGAGTAATAAAGTATCATGAACACTTACCATGCTGCGTTCTGGTCCATGCCTTCCGACGAGAGACGTTCCAGAACTACCCACCACCAAAGGAACAAGCAGTGTGGCCAGGAGGAGCAGGGATCCTGGGCCCGGGAGAAGAGTGAGTGGAGGACCTCATTGAAATGGGAGGAGGTTATGGTAGGGGACAAGACCCTGACATGGAAACAGGCGGAAACAGCAAGGGAGGAACGGCGGAGATACCAGGAGTCGCCGCAATGAGACAAGCATGAGAAGCAGCCTCCTAATTATTTTGGGGTGGGGCACACGGGGAGAGTGGCAGAGTCGGGGTTCAGACCTGAGCCAACTCCTCGTGCTTACCGTGGGGAGCAAGTGACCGGTCAAGCACCATGCTATCCGGTTCTGCGCACCATGCCTTCAGTGCGCATTCACAGCCCGGTGTGCTCTGTGTAAGCTCCCCGCTGTGGCCGTGCTAGAGTGAGCATTCAGCCAGGTCGGATTGTGCAGGCTCAGCATTCCTGGCCTCTGGTGCATCTCTTCAGCCCAGGTTACCCTGCGCCAGCTCTACGCATGGTGTCCCCGGTTCGCCAGCTAAGCCCGGTGCGGCCTGTTCCAGCTCCCCACACTTGCCGGGCTAAGGGGGGTATCCAGCCAGGATGAGTTATGCCAGCTCTGCTGTCTATCGTTGTCTCTGATTGGGAATCATACTTAGGCAGCCTTTTTCCCACCTGTGTTTTATGGGTAGTTATTTTCTGCTTAGTGTCGGCACCTTTTCACTTCATTATTTTGGTTAGAGTGTTTTTGAGTAATAAAGTATCATGAACACTTACCACGCTGCGTTCTGGTTCATGCCTTCCGACGAGAGACTTTACACTTTTGCACACACTGTATATAGCCATTTTTTTTCCTACTGTGTCATTGACTTGTTTATTGTGATATTGGCTTGTTTATTGTTTACTCCATGTGTAACTCTGTGTTGTTGTCTGTGACACACTGCTTTGCTTTATCTTGGCCAGGTCGCAGTTGCAAATGAGAACTTGTTCTCAACTAGCCTACCTGGTTAAATAAAGGTGAAATAAAAATGTGTGTGTGTGAGAGAGAGATATGTGTGTGAGAGAAAGAGATGTGTATGTATGAGAGAGATATGTGTGTAAACAGAGATGTGTGTGTGAGTGTATGTGTGTGAGAGAGGTGTGTGTGTGTGTGTGTGAGACAGAGCTGTGAGAGTGAGAGATATGTGTGTGTGAGACAGAGTTGTGTGTGTGTGTGTGTGAGACAGAGCTGTGAGAGTGAGAGATATGTGTGTGTGTGTGTGTGAGAGAGAGATATGTGTGTGCGAGAGAGATATTTGTGTGTGTGAGACAGGGCTGTGTGTGTGTGAGAGATATGTGTGTGTGAGACAGAGTTGTGTGTGTGTGAGAGAGAGGTGTGTGAGACAGAGCTGTGTGTGTGAGAGATATGTGTGTGTGCTGAAGGTTACTTTTGATTCTAATCTCTCCTGATCTATCCTTCCATCCTCCTCCACTTTTCTTCTCTCTCTTTCATTCTTTCCTTCCTCCCAGGTCTGTCTGTCACAAAACCTTGGCAACTTCTCTGAAAGTGCCTTCAACAAACTGACACGTTGTGTGTGTGTGTGAGCTAATCGAACTGACATTCAAGAAGTAGATTTGTTAATTGGACCTGCTCTGTCATTTCTTGATTTCTTGATTAGATTTTTGGATTATTTGTATATTTGTATATTATTTGCGAGACATTCTACTACTAGAAATGTAAGCATTTCAATGCACCTATTATAACACCTGCAAATCTGTGAACGCGACCAATAAACTTTGACTTGATTTAGAACAATGCAATTTCAAAGTTAAACCCAAACTTGAATTTTAATCCAATACTATCTGCAGTGATCACTTCCTTTTCTATATATTTCTTTCTATTGTAAATGTATGCCACTTCCTAGACACTGGTTTGGCTGTGTGCTTCTCTTTCCCTACCCCTTACCTCTCTCTCTCTCTCTCTCTCTCTCTCTCTCTCTCTCTCTCTCTCTCTCTCTCTCGCTCTCTCTCTCTGTCTCTGTTTGTGTGTGTGAATGCATGTCTGTATGAGTGAGTGAGTGAGTGTGTAACACGCTGGTAATGATCTTGGTGGTTAACTGGGATTATGTTGGCGTGTTTGGAGTAAAGTGGAATCCAATAGAAACATTGATCAGTTCAGGATTGAGAGCTGGTTTCCAATAGGGGTTGTGGACAGGCCAAATGAACTGAGTGTCTGTAACGGTCGTCGTATGAAGAGGGTGTGGACCAAAGCGCAGCTTGGTAAGTGTTCATGTTATTTTTTATTTAAACTGAACACAAAACAAAATAACAAAGAGAATGAACGAAAACGAAACAGTCCTGTCAGGTGCAGAAACAAAACAGAAAACAACTACCCACAAATCATAGTGGAAAAAACAGGCTGCCTGTAATGAACTTCGTCTGCTGTTAGAAGAGAGGCAGACCGAAATGCAGCGTGTAGGTTACTCATGACTTTTAATGAAGAAAAATACGGTACATGAAATAACTGAAAATACGAAAACAACAAACGAGTGAAACTAATTACAGCCTATCTGGTGACTAACACAAAGACAGGTACAATCGCCCACGAAATACAACGCGCACTCAGGCTGCCTAAATACGGTTCCCAATCCGAGACAACGAGAATCAGCTGACTCCAATTAGGAATCGCCTCAGGCAGCCAAGCCTAACTAGACACACCCCTACTAATACACACTCCTAATTAATACAAACCCCAATACGAAATACAACATAAACCCATGTCACCTCTGGCCTACGCAAACATATAACAAAAACACAAGATACAATGACCAAGGCGTGACACTGCCTAAGTATGGTTCTCAATCAGCGACAATGATAAACACCTGCCTCTGATTGGGGGTGGGCATTCTATGTGTTGTTCTATGTTTTTGTATTTCTGTGGTTGGCCTGGTATGGCCAAACACAGAAATACAAAAACATAGAACAACACATAGAATGCCCACCCCAACTCACGCCCTGACCAAACGAAAATAGCGACATAAAAAAGGAACTAAGGTCAGGACGTGACAGTGTCTGGTGGGCGAGAGAGAGTGAGAAAGCGAGAGAGCGAAAGAGAGCGAAGGTGAAGGAGAGAGATAGGTTGTAGCTGAAATGCTGCCCAAGCTATTGGGTACTGAGATTGGACATGGCTGTTTCCCCATGGCATTACGGATTAAAGCTTTCCTCAGCCAATACACTGTATGTCATGCTATCGTCATCACACACACACACAATATTTAGCTGATGCACTGAATGGCCAGGCAAGTCAGTATTCAACGTACATCTGAGAACGTTGGGAGATGATGTGGAAACGGCCACTAGGGGCAACCAGGAAAACTACTACCTTCATGTAGGTTTTGGTTTTATTAGGGCATTGTGCATGAGGATGGTGGATGGGCGCAAGCATCTGCCTCTGATTCCAAAGGTTGTATGTTTGGAATCCAGCGATAGAAAGTCATTTTTTATATTTATATATAAAACGTAAACCCTAACCTTAACTAACCTTAAAAATTCTGAATTATTGTCTAAACCTAACCGTAAACACTTGCAGGCATATGTGAATGGCAAGGACAAACCTAAAGTATCCAAAGAACAGTGTACAATAGCACATTGTACCCTAAGGCACTCTGTTGTTCTGGCACATAGGTAGACAAATGGGTCAGTTCCATTAAATCTGTTGGCTGTGTCGGTTATGACCTTGGTCTGATGTGTGTTAAATGGAATGGATTGTGTTTCGTACGCATACAAATGGACACACAAACACGTATGCACACACACACCCACACCCACACACACACACGCACACACTCACTTCTACAAACAAACACACACAAACGCGTATGCACCCCCCCCCCCCCCCACACACACACACTGACTTCTACAAACAAACACACACAAACACATACACGCCCACACTTTGTTGAGTGATATATGAGTTGTTGTTTTACCACAAATGAAAAATAAACTGGGTGAATGTGTGTGTGTTACAGGGAGGAGGTCACTAAAAGATAAATGCACACATATACTGTATGTAAACAGATAAACAGTTCAATCAGTCTGTATGAGTGTGTGCGTTTGGGGGGAGGGGGGTGGTGTGGGGTGCACGCATGTGTGAGTGATTGAGTGTGCAAACGTATATGTGTATCTGTGTTACCTGTGGTGGTAGGGCTGTTGGTAGCAGTAGGTATGCTGGGTGTTTCTCCCAGTACCAGTCGTACTCTCTTAGCATGTGTCTTTCCCTGGTAGTGAGACTGGGCCACGATGGCCGACGTGAAGAACATATTACACAAAGTACAGCACTTATTCCTGTCCACCTCTGTCTCTGCACTGCCCTGAAGGGAGGACAGGAGAGAGGAACGGAGGGGTGGAGAATGAGGAGAGAGAGAGGGTAGGAGGAAGAAGGAGGGAGGAGAGGTAAGAGAGAAAAAACATGTCATACAAAGTATAGCAGTTATGCTGTTCACCTCTGGATATGTGGGGTCCCACATAAGAAAATACTTTAGTTTACTTTAGTATAAATAATGTCGTATCACTATAGTTAAAAAACGGTAGTGTTTTTGTTGACTGTAGTATACTGTAGTATTTACTATAGTGTTTTTGCAGATATTACTGTATTATACTGTAGTATTTACTGTAGTGCTTTTGCAGACATAACTGTGGTATTGTTTTATTATCTTTAAAATAAAAGTGTGAGGGATCGAGGGGAGGAGAGAGAGAGAGAGAGAGAGAGAGAGAGAGAGAGAGAGAGAGAGAGAGAAAGAAAGAACATATTACGAAAAGTATAGAACGTATTCCTGTCCACCTCTGCTGAACTGTTTTATGGAGAGGAGAGAAGAGGGGAATGGAGTGGAGGAGAGGGATGATGAGGATCTGTTGGCACAGTTTTCCTCCTCCCTCTCTCTCACTCTTCTTTCTCTTTTTCTCTCCCTTTCTCTATTTCTCCCTCACTCTTTATAATAATAATAATAAATCACAACACTCCTTCTCTTTCGCGCATGTGTCAAATTGAGTGCAGTGATAGAAATATGTCTTTGGTGTTGTGTGTGTGTGTTTGTATGTCTGTGTGGGTGCATGTGTCTGGCGCTGTGTCAGTGTGTGTTAACGTCACATGAAGGATCTGCGAGTTTGGAACACCTCTACCTTCCAGGGCTCTTTTCTCTCTCCCCTTTCTCTCTTATTTTTGTATTTTCTTTTTCTGTCTTTGTCTGTATTTCCTCTCTGTGGAAGGGTTAGCTAACAATGTCACGAAACCAATTTGCATGCTTCAATGGGGCAGAAGTCAGTGTGTTATTGTGACAATGACAAGAAACTGCCACGTGGAGAATCGTAAGTGACTCGTTTCAACTAGTTTCATCTTGTTCTTGATACCATGTCTTGTTTATATATTTTTTGTTGTTGTTGTAATTTTAACCCCTTTTTTCTCCCCAACTTCGTGATTTTTGCGATCTCATCGCTCATCGCTGCAACTCCCATACGGGCTCGAGAGAGGCGAACGTCGAGTTATACGTCCTTCCGAAACATCAAACCTCACTTCTTAAAACCCGCTCGCTTAATCTGGAAGCCAGCTGCACCAATGTGTCGGATGTAACACCGTTCAACTGATTACCAAAGTCAGCCTGTAGGGGGCCGGGACGCCATAAGTAGTCGCTAGAGCGTAATCAGCCAAGTGACCTGAAATCAGTCTAAAGCACCTCAAGACAAAGGCCTCCCGAGTGGTCTAATGCACTGCATCACTACAGCCTGGGGTTCAATCCCAGGTGCTATCATAACCAGCCAAACCTTCCCCTATCCCGGACGACGTTGGGCCAATTGTGCACCGCCCTATGGGACTCCTGGTAAAGGCCTGTTGTGACAACACCTGCGATCTAACCCCAGGCTGTAATGACACCGCAACACTGCGATGCAGTGCCTTAGACCGCTGTGCCACTCGGGAGGCCCTTGTCTTGAGGTGTTTTGACTGATTTCAGGTAAATGCTAATATGGCAACAATTCGCTAGCTAGCTAACCAACTGTAACGATGTATTTGAGAGATAACAAGTGCTCATTATGCAAATGTATTTATGTTTTCAATAAACATTGGGGACAAAATATTGTTTTTATGTTGTCATCAATCTAAGTCAAACCCATCTGTTTTTCCTCATAGTTCCTCATTGCACTCTCCGGTTTTGTTGCCAAACAACCAAGGACTCATCTAGTGGGTAAATGGGCTCAATCTCTGTCACTGTTCCTCTGTTTTTTAAATCTTCATATCTTTTGTCTACATGTTGAAAATGGTTCTCTCAATATTTCTCTCACTACTTTCAAGGAGGTGAAATGGGTTATCTCAGTCCATCTCCTCACACACACACACACACACCCCCCTCACCATCCCTTCATTCCTATTCTCATCTTCCCCTGTGTCGTCTCCTGCTGCGATCGTGTTAGAGTTAACCCCTCAATGAACCAGATATCAACCTCCCTCTATCTCAGTCCCCTTCTCTCTCTCATCCCTCTATCTCTGTCCCCTTCTCTCTCGCATCCCTCTATCTCTCTGTCCCCTTCTCTCTCTCATCCCTCTACCTCTGTCCCCTTCTCTCTTGCATCCCTCTATCTCTCTGTCCCCTTCTCTCTTAATCTCCCTCGATCTCTGTCCCCTTCTCTCTCGCATCCCTCTATCTTTCTGTCCCCTTCTCTCTCTCATCCCTCTATCTCTGTCCCCTTCTCTCTCGCATCCCTCTATCTCTCTGTCCCCTTCTCTCTTAATCTCCCTCGATCTCAGTTCCCTTCTCTGTCATCCTCCCTCTATCTCAGTCCCCTTCTCTCTCTCATCCCTCTATCTCTGTCCCCTTCTCTCTCGCATCCCTCTATCTCTCTGTCCCCTTCTCTCTTAATTTCCCTCTATCTCTGTCATCCTCCCTCTATCGCAGTCCCCTTCTCTCTCTCATCCCTCTATCTCTGTCCCCTTCTCTCTCATCCCTCTATCTCTGTCCCCTTCTCTCTCATCATCCCTCTATCTCTCTGTCCATTTCTCTCTCATCCTCCCTCTATCAATTCAATTCAATTCAAGGGGGTTTATTGGCATGGGAAACATGTGTTAACATTGCCCAAGTAAGTGAGGTAGATATTATACAAAAGTGAAATAAACAATAAAAATTAACAGTAAACATTACACAATAAAACAATAAAGACATTACAAATGTCATATTATATATATATATATATATATATATATATATATATATATATATATATATATATATATATATATATATATATATATATATATATATATATATATATACAGTGTTGTAACTGTAACGGCGTTCGTCTGTTGAAGGAAGAGAGTCGGACCGAAATGCAGCGTAGTGGTTACAGCGTAGTGGTTACTCATGACTTTAATGAAGGCAAATGGAACGATACATGAAATAACTCATAAATACAAAAACAACAAACGGAACGTGAAACCTATTACAGCCTATCTGGTGAACACTACACAGAGACAGGAACAAACACCCACAAAATACAAAGCGAAAGTCAGGCTGCCTAAATACGGTTCCCAATCAGAGACAACGCGAAGCACCTGACTCCAATTGAGAATCGCCTCAGGCAGGCAAGCCTATACAACACCCCTAATCAGCCGCAATCCCAAATACTACAAACCCCAATACGAAAAACAACATATAAACCCATGTCACACCCTGGCCTACCCAAACATATAACAAAACACAAAATACAATGACCAAGGCGTGACAGTAACAATGTACAAATAGTTAAAGTACATAAGGGAAAATAAATAAGGATAAATATGGGTTGTATTTACATTGGTGTTTGTTCTTCACTGGTTGCACCTTTCTTGTGGCAACAGGTCACAAATCTTGCTGCTGTGATGGCACACTGTGGAACTTCACCCAGTAGATATGGGAGTTTATCAAAATTGGATTTGTTTTCGAATTCTTTGTGGATCTGTGTAATCTGAGGAAAATATGTATCTCTAATATGGTCATACATTTGGTAGGTTAGGAAGTGCAGCTCAGTTTCCACCTCATTTTGTGGGCAGTGTGCACATAGCCTGTCTTCTTTTGAGAGCCAGGTCTGCCTTTCTCAATAGCAAGGCTTTGCTCACTGAGTCTGTACATAGTCAAAGCTTTCCTTAAGTTTGGGTCAGTCACAGTGGACAGGTATTCTGCCACTGTGTACTCTCTGTTTAGGGCCAAATAGCATTCTAGTTTGCTGTTTTTTTGTTAATTCTTTCCAATGTGTCAAGTAAATATCTTTTTGTTTTCTCATGATTTGGTTGGGTCTAATTGTGCTGCTGTCCTGGGGCTCTGTGGGGTGTGTTTGTGTTTGTGAACAGAGCCCCAGGACCAGCCTGCTTAGGGGACTCTTCTCCAGGTTCATCTCTCTGTAGGTGATGGCTTTGTTATGGAAGGTTTGGGAATCGCTTCCTTTTAGGTGGTTGTAGAATTTAACAGCTCCTTTCTAGATTTTGATCAGTAGTGGGTATCGGCCTAATTCTGCTCTGCATGCATTATTTGGTGTTCTACGTTGAACACAGATATTTTTGCAGAATTCTGTATGCAGTCTCAATTTGGTGTTTGTCCCATTTTGTGAAGTCTTGGTTGGTGAGCGGACCCCAGACCTCACAACCGTAAAGGGCAATGGGCTCTATGACTGATTCAAGTATTCTTAGCCAGATCCTAATTGGTATGTTGAAATGTATGTTCCTTTTGATGGCATAGAATGGCCTCCTTGCCTTGTCTCTGTAACGGCTTTCTTCCGTCGAAGGAGAGTCGGACCAAAATGCATCGTGGTTAGTTTGATACATCTTTAATAATGAAAACACGAACAAACAAAAACAACAAACGGAACGTGAAAACCTATACAGCCTATCTGGTGAACACTAACACAGAGACAGGAACAATCACCCACGACAATCTCAAAGAATATGGCTGCCTAAATATGGTTCCCAATCAGAGACAACGAAAATCACCTGACTCTGATTGAGAACCGCCTCAGGCAGCCATAGACTATGCTAGACACCCCATAAACACCCCATGACAAAAACGCACCCATGTCACACCCTGGCCTGACCAAATAAATGAAGACAAACATACATACTTCGACCAGGGCATGACAGTCTCTCAGATCATTCACAGCTTTGTGGAAGTTACCTGTGGCACTGATGTTTAGGCCAAGGTATGTACAGTTTTTTGTTTGCTCTAGGGCAACAGTGTCGAGATGGAATTTGTATTTGTGGTCCTGGCGACTGGACCTTTTTTAGAACACCATTATTTTGGTCTTACTGAGATTTACTGTCAGGGCCCAGGTCTGACAGAATCTGAATCTATCTCTGTCCCCTTCTCTCTCTCATCCCTCTATCTCTGTCCCCTTCTCTCTCTCATCCCTCTATCTCTCTCTCATCCCTCTATCTCTCTGTCCCCTTCTCTCTTAATCTCCCTCTATCTCTGTCCCCTTCTCTCTCATCCTCCCTCTATCTGTCCCCTTCTCTCTCATCATCCCTCTATCTCTCTGTCCCTTTCTCTCTCATCCTCCCTCTATCTCTGTCCCCTTCTCTCTCATCCTCCCTCTCTCTGTCCCCTTCTCTCTCATCCTCCCTCTATCTCTGTCCCCTTCTCTCTCATCATCCCTCTATCTCTGTATCTTAACCTGTCTTAGCATTTCTCCTTTCATGTCCCTCTCTTATCTTCCTTCCCTGTATGTGTCCTACAGAGTGATACCTCCTACGATACCTCCGAGTATTAATATGCTCATAACTATTTTTATTTGCATGTGTATGTCTCCTTCATATCCTCCACGAATAGTGTCGAAACAAAACAGACTCTGTAGACGTGGCCGAATACCCATACTAGCGTACTACATACTTAAACTGCATACTATGTACTTACTATTGCATACTACTTTGCACGTACCGCTTAGTAAGTATGTAGTATGCCACAGCCACAACGGCTCCTGACTGGCTGAGTAAATTCAACAAACATGCATCGCAATAACAACCCTGATAATAGCTCAATTCCAATTACATGCATTTTTCTAAACTCTGAATAGGAATGGAATTATAGCCTTACTCAGGCTGGTTATAGGCAGATTATCACATTCGACCTATACCATAGACCATATAGCTCATCTATCCTCATGGCTTGGTTTTTGCTCTGACATGCACTGTCAACTGTGGGATCGTATATAGACAAGTGTGTTCCTTTCCAGATGGACTCAAATGAAGTTATGGAAACATGTATATTTGATGAAAATATATTTGTGGCCTTACTGCTATTAGCCCATACAAACACATTGAATAACAGATTCACTACATGGAACAACATGTTCTGTTGTATGGGCAACGTGTTCTGTTGTATGGGCAACGTGTTCTGTTGTATGGGCAACGTGTTCTGTTGTATGGGCAACGTGTTCTGTTGTATGGGCAACGTGTTCTGTTGTATGGGCAACGTGTTCTGAAGTGTCTTTTTTGCTACATGTACTTAACCCCTTATTTTTGGCACTAAACAGTCTCCATATATACATCCATGAATTTTTTCAACTGGTACGGGGGGACATTCAGAAGAGTCTTGTGAGGCCTGTGGGCGTCCTAGAGCAAAACAACCGACATGTACATGTATGTGAGAGTCTGCCACAGAGGAGTCATATAAATGTGTAGCTCAAACTGTTCGGACGCTATAGACAGAAGTTGGCAGAACAGATGTACCGACTTCAGACGAGTCCCAAGACTCGTCTGAAGGGGGGGGTCGTGGGGGCCGTAGAGCAAAACGGAGAACACCATTGTGTTCGTGAGAGTCTCATCTTTCAATAGAGGTTTTGTAGGCCAAACCTTTCGGACGCTATAGACGATTTTGTTAGGAGACCGATTTTTGGGATGTCCCATGGTCTGACAAACACTGCTTTAGCTCTGTCACCTTTCACTGCAGATGCAGAAGTGCGACATTGGCAGATGCCGTGGATTGACATGCATCCAATGCAAAATAACCTTATATCTTCTAGCTTAAACTGACTGATTTTTATGGGGATTTGTTTATCATGCCAATTAAGATTCCAGCAGGGGCGACTTTAGTTTTTTTTAAGTAGGCTAATTTGGTTATTTGAAGAGAACTAGGGCCAACTATATCACTCGCAACCCAACTCTTCCAACGCATTGTGGAAAAGTGTGCATTGAATTCTACTAGATGACCTGAAATTACTATAACATCCTGGCATTTACACCATACAACATTTTGGAAAATTCACATATTATAAAACGTTCTATTTAAGCATGCTGAGAATGCATAATCCGCAATTGTGTTGTTTTGCGTAATTGGTTAATTTTGTTAACATAGCCCAATATCTGATTATCAGCTGTTTTCAAAGCTGAAATAAGTATGACATACGGGCATACTCAATTTTCGAAATGTCACATACTATAAAACTTTAGTTCTGTATTCCTGCTTCCTCTCCTCTAAAGGTGCCCCCTCTTCAGGGGTTTCTCCTGTCTCTTAGCTTCCCTCTCTTTTGATACGTCAATGATACGTGACATTTTATAACAAATAGTTGAGAGCGGAAGAAAGGAAGACAACTGTGAATTTGTTTATTTGGGGTTGTTTATCTATTTGTGATTCATTTATTTGCGATTGTTGCAACTATTGTAACATCGATTGTAATAACTATGATATGATAGAGGATCTTGATTTTAACCTTATAAATCATACACACACACACACAGATTGTACTTTGGAGAGGAGCGGAACACAAAAATAAACAAGAGAATGGAAACCTGTCACTCAGTGTTGTGGTTCATTTGGGATTGAAGTCTTGTTAGGAAAAGTTTGTGACAATGAGGTATGTGTGTGTGTGTGTGTGTGTGTGTGTGTGTGTGTGTGTGTGTGTGTGTGTGTGTGTGTGTGTGTGTGTGTGTGTGTGTGTGTGTGTGTGTGTGTGTGTGTGTGTGTGTGTGTGTGTGTATAGTATGTATGTATGTGTGTGAGTGTGGGTACATGTGTTTATGTGTCATTTGTTTGACATCTGAACAACTGACAGCTCATTATTGTCATCCATGAAAGAATCTATTGACTGACCCGTGTTGGCCACTGAATGGCTGAATGCTCGAGGCGCGGGGGGGTTGGAGTTGTCAACAAAGCAGCATGACAGAAATATGATGCCAAGTTTTCAAACTACACATGTTGTTCATATAAAAAATGTAATGGTCACTGCTGCACATTCTGCCACTGTTTTGCAACAAAGCTTCGCTTAGGGCCCCCAAGAGGTTAGGGCCGGCTCTGAATGCATGCCTGGGTAAAAATAATAATTATGCCTTTCGTGACTGACACTCGTATTTTACCCCCCCCCCTTACTACCTCTGACTTTGCTGATAGCTACTTTGTGGGAAAATGTAGTAGTTACTCTGACTGTGACATGTGGTTGTCTCACCTAGCTATCTTAAGATGAATGCACTAATTGTAAGTCGCGCTGTATAACAGTTTCTGCTAAATGACTGAACATTTTTTCAAAAAAAATGGGGTGAATGTGGGTACGCAGACCCGTGAACTACTGCAGCCCTTCATAAGTTCAGATTTTTTGTGGCCTCCAACCCCATCAAAGTTACCCACCCCTGGATTAGATTTGACTATTTAGAACGAGCTGCCAGCTCATGAACGAACAAGTGCACCAGGGAGAACTCAATAAGCATGCAGACGCAATAAGTAAAAACACATTATCTAACTGGGGATAATGTCACATAGCATGATGCGCTAACCAGTTAACTTTCATTCTGAAATAACTTAATGTTTCCAAATTAGTCAGATATTATATAGTTGAGATAGACTTGAAATCACCATGGGAGCTAACTAGCTAGCATACTACCAGCTAGCTATAGCTAGATAGGTGCTTATCAAAAGTAGATAACTGGTAATTTTACCCCAAAATTGAACAAACCATTTCTCAATATTTCCAATTTTTCTGTAGCTGGTTAATTAATTTGATCATGCTTTGTGATACACCTGGTTTTATGCTGTTTTAGTCCACACAACATGTCGCCGTGTCAGCTACAGTAGAACATGATGAACACCATGGGGAAAACAATAAAATTGGCCAGCCAGAGCTTTTTTGTCCTACCAGATCCACGATGAAAAGTTTCAACCTAGTGTATTCATCTGTCCTTCGACACTCGTTGGGTGTAGATGTCCGGTTTATCAGGTCCCAGGCTCCCATGACTGTTATGATTATTCATTTACAAGTTAATTGCCATTTGCTTTTTGCTTTTGCGCAATCTATACCTGATAGAGCAGCTCTAGTCTCACATTCTGTAGCTCAGTTGGTAGAGCATGGCGCTTGTAACGCCAGGGTAGTGGGTTCGATCCCCGGGACCACCCATACGTAGAATGTATGCACACATGACTGTAAGTCGCTTTGGATAAAAGCGTCTGCTAAATGGCATATATTATTATTATTATTATTATAAGTAATCCTCGGGAGGGAGACTAGAACAAACCCAAAACTTCTGACTGTATGGACGGACATATGAGCACCCCATGACGGTCCATTAACTTTATGCTGTAAAAATTTTGTGATTTCATTGGTGCAGTTCCCCCTCACGGAAAATAGCTGGCAAAACAATTCTCACGGCCTATGCACACGTGAAGCTTCTAATGCTGGCAGAGCCAAGCTTGTAACAGCTTTTTTAATATTTTTTATTTTACAATATATTTTTGTAACATTTATACATCTACCAGATATTTATGGACATTTACAACATAATCCTTGAATTATATAATATATACATTACCGTTCAAAAGACACTTAGAAATATCCTTGTTTTTTGAAAGAAAAGCACATTTTTTGTCCATTCAAATAACATCAAATTGATCCAAAATACAGTGTAGACATTGTTAATGTTGTAAATGACTATTGTAGCTGGAAACGGCAGATTTTTTATGGAATATCTACATAGGTGTACAGAAATCCATTATGCTTCAGGAAGCATCCTCAGATTACCTCAACAAATTGACAACTAGAATGCCAAAGGTCTGCAAGGCTGTAATTGCAGCAAATGGAGGATTCTTTGACGAAAGCAAAGTTTGAAGGACACAATTATTATTTAAATCAAAAATCACTCTTTATAACCTTGTCAACGTCTTGACTATATTTCCCGTTGCAACTCATTTCATGTATGATTTCATGGAAAACAAGGACATTTCAAAATGACCCCAACTTTTGAACTGTAGTGTATATATATTTTTTAAATAAATGCTGCCCCTATCGCCCTAATGTACGGGCCGCCACTGTTACTGACACTAGGACTGGTTTTACTCAAATCTCTCTCTCTCATCTGGTGAGACTCATTTACATGTGACCTATTTGTATCTGTGCACAGACAGACAGTGTGATGTCTGTGTCTGTATGTGTATGTGTGCGTAGCCACACCCTACCCCAACAATAGACTTCTAATTAAGCATGTTTATTTCTCTCATCTCCCTCTCTCCTATCATTTCTCCCATTCTTTGTTCATATGAGTGAGAAAACGCCTCTAATTATACACACAAAGAAGCAGAGGGAAACAGACAAAAATACACTTTCAAAAAGTGCATATTTAAAAAAGAGAAAAAAATAAATATATACTAAACACAAATGTAAACGCAACATGTAAAGTGTTGGTCCCATGGTTCATGAGCTGAAATAAAAGATCGCAGAAATGTTCCATACGCACAAAAAGCACATTTGTGATTAATGTTGTGCACACATTAGTTTACTCTACATCCCTGACAGCGACCATTTCACCTATGCCAAGATAATAAACCACCTGACAGGTGTGGTGTCATGTCCACTCCCACTCCGGAGCTCGACGTCACCAGTCTACTAACCACTGGTCCTGGCAACCCATCTTTACACACACATGGCAACCATCATTACGCACACCTGGGTCTAATCATCAGTCACACCTGTACTTCAGTACTCCTTTTGTTTACCAATCTTTTGTTATCAATCAGCAAGTAGTATTGTTTCTGTTTCCATGTCAGGTGCTTCTCTTGTTTTGAATCGTTCCATGTTCGTTGTTATTAAACTCACTAACTGCACCTGCTTTCTGGCTCCCTGCATCTACATTACAGAATACTTCCTCAACAGTGAGGACTGCACAACGCATCACCGGGGGCAAACTACCTGCCCTCCAGGACACCTACACCACCCGTTGTTACAGGAAGGCCATAAAGATCATCAAGGACATCAACCACCCGAACCACTGCCTGTTCACCCCGCTATCATCCAGAAGGCGAGGTCAGTACAGGTGCATCAAAGCTGGGACCGAGAGACTGAAAAACAGCTTCTATCTCAAGGCCATCAGACTGTTAAATAGCCACCACTAACATTGAGTGGCTGCTGCCAACACACTGTCATTGACACTGACCCAACTCCAGCCATTTTAATAATGGGAATTGATGGAAATGATGTAAATATATATATATATATATATATATATATCACTAGCCACTTTAAACAATGCTACCTTATATAATGTTACTTACCCTACATTATTCATCTCATATGCATATGTATATACTGTACTCTACAACATCGACTGCATCCTTATGTAACACATGTATCACTAGCCACTTTAACTATGCCACTTTGTTTACTTTGTCTACACACTCATCTCATATGTATATACTGTACTCGATACCATCTACTGTATGCTGCTCTGTACCATCACTCATTCATATATCCTTATGTACATGTTCCTTATCCCCTT
This sequence comes from Oncorhynchus gorbuscha, assembly GCF_021184085.1. Classification (NCBI taxonomy): domain Eukaryota; kingdom Metazoa; phylum Chordata; class Actinopteri; order Salmoniformes; family Salmonidae; genus Oncorhynchus; species Oncorhynchus gorbuscha. Next base: position 79,744,204 of record NC_060178.1, on the reverse strand, counting down.
ACACTGTGTATAAGACAGTAGTTTTTTTTGGAATTGTTAGTTAGATTACTTGTTGGTTATCACTGCATTGTCGGAACTAGAAGCACAAGCATTTCGCTACACTCGCATTAACATCTGCTAACCATGTGTATGTGACAAATAAAATTAGATTTGATTTGATTTGACAAACGGAAACAAAAGCAGTTAATCAAGACATCTCCCAGCTGGCTCATTTGGGAACGACTATGAGAGAGAATAAAGTAGGCGGCACACGTCAAACGTCTGATGTATAACTCTATGTCCGGATGACGCGTACATGCCCAAATATGGGCATCCGGTCAGGACATCCTGGCGGGAAGGTGTCACGTGGTTATGCCCATATAAGTGCATTCTGTTCCTGTTGTCAGGTGTTAGAGTGTGTGTTAATTTATGTCAATATTCCATCTATTCCTTTGAAGTTGTCATGATGATTGATGTGGTTGAACTGGGGGGGGTGTGTTTGAACTTTTTAAAGAGGATGGCCCCACACCCCCCTATGTTATTGCCCTTAGGGTTGTTGTCTATGAAGCAGGAATATCCGGGGAGGGATTGTGTTGGCGGCAGATGCATTATAAATAAGTCCCAGAACACTATACAAGATTTAAAAAATAAACATGGATTTTGTGATGAGTGGCAAAGCAGTGATGACTGTAACAACGGAAGCAGGACCGCGGCTGAAAGAGAAAGGGCCAAGTATAAAGCAACAATATACGATGTGCCAACAAGAACCCAGATACCGCCCGCAACTATCAGTGCCACTGGGTCAGTTGCAGGAAGAGGTACTGAGCTTGAGAACATCTGTAAGTGAGGTGATCCAAGCCATTGACAACCAGCTATCAAAGCAAGATGACTTGCAAAACAAAAAGACCATACAAACGCTCCACACCGCGTGGCCGCGGCCACCCTAATCTGGTGGTCCCAGCGCGCACGACCCACGTGGAGTTCCAGGTCTCCGGTAGCCTCTGGAACTGCCAATCTGCGGTCAACAAGGCAGAGTTCATCTCAGCCTATGCCTCCCTCCAGTCCCTCGACTTCTTGGCACTGACGGAAACATGGATCACCACAGACAACACTGCTACTCCTACTGCTCTCTCTTCGTCCGCCCACGTGTTCTCGCACACCCCGAGAGCTTCTGGTCAGCGGGGTGGTGGCACCGGGATCCTCATCTCTCCCAAGTGGTCATTCTCTCTTTCTCCCCTTACCCATCTGTCTATCGCCTCCTTTGAATTCCATGCTGTCACAGTTACCAGCCCTTTCAAGCTTAACATCCTTATCATTTATCGCCCTCCAGGTTCCCTCGGAGAGTTCATCAATGAGCTTGATGCCTTGATAAGCTCCTTTCCTGAGGACGGCTCACCTCTCACAGTTCTGGGCGACTTTAACCTCCCCACGTCTACCTTTGACTCTTTCCTCTCTGCCTCCTTCTTTCCACTCCTCTCCTCTTTTGACCTCACCCTCTCACCTTCCCCCCTACTCACAAGGCAGGCAATACGCTCGACCTCATCTTTACTAGATGCTGTTCTTCCACTAACCTCACTGCAACTCCCCTCCAAGTCTCCGACCACTGCCTTGTATCCTTTTCCCTCTCGCTCTCATCCAACACCTCCCACACTGCCCCTACTCGGATGGTATCGCGCCGTCCCAACCTTCGCTCTCTCTCCCCCCGCTACTCTCTCCTCTTCCATCCTATCATCTCTTCCCTCCGCTCAAACCTTCTCCAACCTATCTCCTGATTCTGCCTCCTCAACCCTCCTCTCCTCCCTCTCTGCATCCTTTGACTCTCTATGTCCCCTATCCTCCAGGCCGGCTCGGTCCTCCCCTCCCGCTCCGTGGCTCGATGACTCATTGCGAGCTCACAGAACAGGGCTCCGGGCAGCCGAGGGGAAATGGAGGAAAACTCGCCTCCCTGCGGACCTGGCATCCTTTCACTCCCTCCTCTCTACATTTTCCTCCTCTGTCTCTGCTGCTAAAGCCACTTTCTACCACGCTAAATTCCAAGCATCTGCCTCTAACCCTAGGAAGCTCTTTGCCACCTTCTCCTCCCTCCTGAATCCTCCCCCCCCCCTCCTCCCTCTCTGCAGATGACTTCGTCAACCATTTTGAAAAGAAGGTCGACGACATCCGATCCTCGTTTGCTAAGTCAAACGACACCGCTGGTTCTGCTCACACTGCCCTACCCTGTGCTCTGACCTCTTTCTCCCCTCTCTCTACAGATGAAATCTTGCGTCTTGTGACGGCCGGCCGCCCAACAACCTGCCCGCTTGACCCTATCCCCTCCTCTCTTCTCCAGACCATTTCCGGAGACCTTCTCCCTTACCTCACCTCGCTCATCAACTCATCCCTGACCGCTGGCTACGTCCCTTCCGTCTTCAAGAGAGCGAGAGTTGCACCCCTTCTGAAAAAACCTACACTCGATCCCTCCGATGTCAACAATTACAGACCAGTATCCCTTCTTTCTTTTCTCTCCAAAACTCTTGAACGTGCCGTCCTTGGCCAGCTCTCCCGCTATCTCTCTCTGAATGACCTTCTTGATCCAAATCAGTCAGGTTTCAAGACTAGTCATTCAACTGAGACTGCTCTCCTCTGTATCACGGAGGCGCTCCGCACTGCTAAAGCTAACTCTCTCTCCTCTGCTCTCATCCTTCTAGATCTATCGGCTGCCTTCGATACTGTGAACCATCAGATCCTCCTCTCCACCCTCTCCGAGTTGGGCATCTCCGGCGCGGCCCACGCTTGGATTGCGTCCTACCTGACAGGTCGCTCCTACCAGGTGGCGTGGCGAGAATCTGTCTCCTCACCACGCGCTCTCACCACTGGTGTCCCCCAGGGCTCTGTTCTAGGCCCTCTCCTATTCTCGCTATACACCAAGTCACTTGGCTCTGTCATAACCTCACATGGTCTCTCCTATCATTGCTATGCAGACGACACACAACTAATCTTCTCCTTTCCCCCTTCTGATGACCAGGTGGCGAATCGCATCTCTGCATGTCTGGCAGACATATCAGTGTGGATGACGGATCACCACCTCAAGCTGAACCTCGGCAAGACGGAGCTGCTCTTCCTCCTGGGGAAGGACTGCCCGTTCCATGATCTCGCCATCACGGTTGACAACTCCATTGTGTCCTCCTCCCAGAGTGCTAAGAACCTTGGCGTGATCCTGGACAACACCCTGTCGTTCTCAAGTAACATCAAGGCGGTGGCCCGTTCCTGTAGGTTCATGCTCTACAACATCCGCAGAGTACGACCCTGCCTCACACAGGAAGCGGCGCAGGTTCTAATCCAGGCATTTGTCATCCCCCTTCTGGATTACTGCAACTCGCTGTTGGCTGGGCTCCCTGCCTGTGCCATTAAACCCCTACAACTCATCCAGAACGCCGCAGCCCGTCTGGTGTTCAACCTTCCCAAGTTCTCTCACGTCACCCCGCTCCTCCGTTCTCTCCACTGGCTTCCAGTTGAAGCTCGCATCCGCTACAAGACCATGGTGCTTGCCTACGGAGCTGTGAGGGGAACGGCACCTCAGTACCTCCAGGCTCTGATCAGGCCCTACACCCAAACAAGGGCACTGCGTTCATCCACCTCTGGCCTGCTTGCCTCCCTACCACTGAGGAAGTACAGCTCCCGCTCAGCCCAGTCAAAACTGTTCGCTGCTCTGGCCCCCCCAATGGTGGAACAAACTCCCTCACGGCGCCAGGACAGCGAAGTCAATCACCACCTTCCAGAGACACCTGAAACCCCACCTCTTTAAGGAATACCTAGGATAGGATAAGTATCCCTCTCACCCCCCCCCCCCCGCCCCTTTAAGATTTAGATGCACTATTGTAAAGTGACTGTTCCACTGGATGTCATAAGGTGAATGCACGTAAGTCGCTCTGGATAAGAGCGTCTGCTAAATGACTTAAATGTAAATGTAAACTGCGCTGATAGATCAAATGATGATGTCTAATGGACAGCAATGGGGGTATCAGTTTGAAACTCTATACAGTAGCCGAAGGAGAAGAATATACAGACCAGACTTTAGGAGTGGACTACGGGCTTGAAGAATGGCCGGTTTTTCGCAAGGTTGTGTGTCCCGAACTGAGAGTTATCACAAAAGGATATAGCGTGTTCACGGGCTACGAGACCCGTTGGGAAGGTACCCCTGACTCCTCAGGAAGAGTATTTCACAGAGTGAAAATACAAATAAAGAATGGACTTCCATGTGGATGCGTTTAGTTCTATATCAGCAACGAGGAAACCCACAACCAAAACATTTGTGATGGGGATTTTAGGTTGTGCATGCTTATTCTTTTTAAAAGGTGGGATCTAATGGAATTGAAAATGTTAGAGTTGTTGGACGCTCTTTTTGTACAGAGCCAACAGCGGCAGAGCATTGTTCGGCTAAGGAAATGCATTATATATACGAATCCTGAGGATTATGATTCAAAGGAACCCCAAGAAGGGTCATCCTCAGAAGGGTCAGCCCCCGTAGAAAACTAAGTACGTGGCTGCGTTAACCACGCCCTGATACCCAAAAGACTGGTTCAACAATAAAAGGACTGCCCATAAAGCCTCCGGTTCTTCATTTCAGCATATACCATTTCCCCAAATCTAAGTAAATAATTTTTGACCAAAAACGGATCAAAGATATACTACAGCATCAAACAAGTGCAAGATAACTTTTCCACTACATGTGGTCAACACTGTGTATTCTATCTATGCCAAAGAGCCCGGAGAGTTTCGTTTGAAGATGTTATGTCTCTTTATAATGATGATTTAAGAAGATTTTAATAACGTTGTTGTCACGACTTCGACCGAAGGTGGCTCCCCTTCCCTTTCGGGTGGCGCTCGGCGGTCGTCGTCGCAGGCCTACTAGCTGCCACTGATTATTTCCTCCCCCTCATTATGTGTTTATTGAGTGCACCTGTTTTGAGTTGGGTATAATTAGTGAGGCTTTATTAGTCAGCCGGCCCGCCTGGTTCCTTGTGCGGGATTAATTATTGTGACCTTCTGTTTTGTGTAAACTTGTGTGCACGTCTATGGGTTACATGTTTTCCCATTTCGTGGGTTTTGCTGGACAGTTTAAGTCCCCCTGTTTGGGGCGTTTGTTGTATTATACGCCCTGTGTTGGCTTATGTTTGCCGTTTTTTGTGCATTAAAGTAGCACTCCCCTGAACTCTCTGCTTCCTGCGCCTGACTTCTCACCCATCACACAGAACGTTACAGAATCCCGCAGCCTGAGGAATGGAGTCAGCAGGAGCAACAGCCAATCCCCTCCCATCGATGGAGGAAAGGGTTCTACATCATACCACCGTTCTCCATCGGTTCGGAACGGCTATGGATCAGGTGATGGAGAGAATGGACCGATGGGAGAGAAGTGGTCTCCTCTCTCCACCTTCGGCTCCCCCCCTCAGGACTCTCCATCTCCCGACTCCAGCACCCTCCGTCTTACGCTCCCGAGGGCCTATGACGGAGCGGCGGCGGGGTGCCAGGGGTTCTTACTCCAGCTGGAACTGTACCTGGCCACCGTCAGACCCACTCCCTCGGGAGCGGAGAGGGTGAGTGTCCTCATCTCCTGCCTCACGGGTCGTGCTCTGGAGTGGGCGAACGCAGTCTGGAATGGCCCAGACTCAGCGAAGGAGCACTACCCAGAGTTTTCCCGCCGCTTCTGCACAGTGTTTGACCACCCTCCAGATGGCAGAGCGGCGGGAGAACGACTATTCCATCTCCGGCAGGAGAAGAGGAGCGCCCAGGATAACGTGTTGGAGTTCCGGACCTTGGCAGCAGGATCTGGGTGGAACGACAGGGCCCTTATCGACCACTACCGGTGTAGTCTCCGGGAGGACGGCCGCAGGGAACTAGCGGACCCGCTCTTTCCCTGGATGAGCTGATTGACATGTCCATCCGACTGGACAATCTGCTAGCTGCCCGCGGGCGTTCGGAGAGGGTCCTGTTGTGACGGCCCTGAATTTTTCTGAACCGTCTCAGTGCAGCTCCTTCCAATAGGGCGCTTTCCCTTTAATTCCCAATTAAATAGCCAGCATCAGCTGCGCAAAAGTGGGGTTTGTGATGGAGACGTGCATGAGGATGTGTTCAACCCTCAGTTCCGAAGCTTCTCTATTCCGTTTGTTTTGTTGCCGTTAAACGTGTGTTTTGTTGCCTAATAGAGTTTACCCAGGATCGGATCCACTCTTTGCGTCCCTGGACTACACCTCTCCGTTCTTCGTGGCCTTTCTCCGCGGGAGATCTATTGGCGGATTGGATTGTCTGACTGACCGACTGACTACCACCTTTTTGTATACGGTATTTCATTTGTTTGGATGTGATGTATACTGTGATTTGTGTAGTTAGTGGTAGTTGAGGACTTAATTAAGAGTTGATCCGCTTTAAGGTTCTGTGGTAAAGTAATTGTTATATTGATTGTATGTTTAATACTGGGTTTACGCTACACGGAACGAACGGACAAACATCGCGTGACAAAAGTCACTTGAGTTCACTGAACTCCTTTACCGGGCAGGACTCTTTTTAGGCCCGAGGTACAGGACATTTCTGGAGGAACCAGAACTCATTGTGATATTATTATATATGTGTGTAATCATTGTTGTTGCTAATACAACCCACGCAACAGAATATAATTGTTTTTGAAGTTCTTTTCAATGTTTTAAGGGTTTATGAAAAGTTTATTTCCATCCTGACTTTTACATACGTCCTTTGTATTGGTGTAGACTTGACGGACCAGATGGGACTCATTCCCACCCAAACTAAAAGGAGAAACTGTTTTCTCTGGTAGGCACAACCTACCTGGCACCCCTATAAATAATAACCTCAAGTCAAAACCGTTACATAAAAAATGGCACCCCAGATGGGACCTCTCAACATTGAGAACTAACCAAAGCAAATATTTTGTGTGGAATTAAAACAATGGATTCACCCCAAGATAATGTGCTCATCCATGTCATACCTGTCAATGGGAATACACAGGGCCATTCTGACCATCAAGCTGACAATACAAATCATAATGTGAATGGAGATAATGGAGTTGCTTTGGGCCAGAGCCCTGGGAATCTGAATGCTCGGCCTGAGCCACAGGCCACAGGAGGTCTAACCAGTTACTCACTTATTGACATGGATCTGTGTGGAAGTACTGAGCTAGCCCTCCCTCTGACACCCAACCTTCCTCCATTGTCGGGGTTATCTCCAGAGGTTGTAGTCTTACAACTTCAAGGTGACATCCTTGATATTCGTCGGACTCAACAACATCTCCAAACTCTTATCCACCATAATTTCAAATGTCTGAGGAAAGAGCAACAACAGAGTGCAATGGAATTCAGAAACTCACTGAGCACTCTAACCCACATGCTGACAGAGCTCAGTGAGAGTGGAAGACGGGAAATTACTGGTGCCATGGACAGGCAGTTTGACTACCAACGAAACCAACTCACTGCCACTCTCCAATGGCGCCTGCAACATCACCACACTGAGGTCCTCAAGGACGTTAATTCTGTTTTTTCTCCCATGGTTAACACTGTAGGCCACTTGCAGAGAGAACTCTCTAATTGTGTTAAAATGTTGGATGACGTGTCTGTGGACATGGCCTCCATTAGGCATAACTCCTTACACAGAGTTTCTCTGGTGTCCACTTCTGTTCAGACCACTGAGGGCCAAGCTAGCACCTCTGAACAGCCAAGACAAGGCCATGCTACAGTCACCACTGTCGATGGACTGGTTCGCTTGGGACAGCAGTTTGAGAAGGACAGAGAATGCCAACAGCAATATGACCAGAGAAAGAAACAGACACCCAAACAGTTGCCCAAGACAGACCATCAACAACAGCCAGAGTCTCCAGCCAAGACCTCTCTCATGTTCTGTTGGAGATGTAGCCAAAAGGGACATTCTTCAGCTACATGTCCAAGACCGTATCAAGTAAACCCTTCCAGAAACCACAAATCACAACAGGCCAACACACCTAACTCTCTTCGCAGCAATGACCATCCTTCTCTGGGTGATTTAACCAGAGCTGAAACCCCAAGAGTCACTGCCTACGCCCCCCCATCGACATCCCCTTCCTTTCAGTTAATACCGCACCAATCAGAAGCTAAAAAGTTACATGATTGGGGTTCAAATGTGTCACTCTTCTCTGCCGTTGCTCCGGTACCACTAACCCTTGATAATCCTTCTGACGATCTCCTTTTACAGGCTGTGAGAAGAGCTCAGCTGGAACAGCCAGAGGAGTTACGGCTGTTGGAACAGCTGCAGAATAATGCTGATGTATGTACTTCAAAGCTAGGACGCACCGGGCTCCTGAAGCACAAAATATTCCTTACACAGGAAATGCCGATCAAGCTAAAGCCATATCGTTTGTCCCCAGCGAAGCTAATCATCCAAAAGGGACTCATAAATGATATGTTAGCACAAGATATAATAGAACGTTCCTCCTCTCCCTGGGCTGCTCCTGTTGTCCTCATCCCAAAAAAGACTGGTGGTCTTAGATTTTGTGTGGACTATAGGAAGACCAACAATGTTTCTCAGACTGATGCCTATCCTCTTCCTACCATCCATGAGATCCTGGAGTCATTGTCTGGCGCTGTTGTGTTCACTACCCTTGACCTCAATAGTGGTTATTGGCAGGTTGAGATGGACCAGGAAAGCAAGGATAAGACTGCTTTTGTCTGTGCTGAGGGCTTGTTTTCCTTTAAGGTGATGCCCTTTGGATTAAAGAATGCCCCTGCCACTTTCCAAAGACTCATGGAGATTGCGTTAGGTGAGCTCAAAGGGAAGATCTGTTTCGTCTACCTGGACGATATAATTATCTACTCTCAGAACAGAGAAAGACACTTTCAAGATCTTCAAGCAGTGTTGGACAAGCTAAGAGAAGCTGGTCTGACCTTAAATATGAAGAAGAGCAACTTCTGCCAAACCTCCCTGAAGTTCCTTGGCCATATTGTGTCTTTCGACGGCATTCATGTGGATCCTGAAAAGACAAAGGCTGTACAAGACTTCCCTGTGCCAACCACACTCAAGGCCCTTCAACGGTTCCTTGGTATGGCTGGATGGTACCATCGGTTTGTGTCGAACTTCTCCCAGGTGGCAGAACCCCTCAACGCGTTGAAGCGAAAAGGAGCGAAATTCCAATGGACGGCAGAGTGCCAGACCTCATTTGAAACCCTGAAACGACATCTCGTCACACCTCCCATTTTAGGTCATCCCAACTTTGATTGCCCTTTTGTTGTTTACACTGATGCAAGTGATGTTGGACTTGGTGCTGTCCTAGTCCAACAGACTGGACTTGGCACTGAAGAAGTGCTAGCGTTCGCCAGTCGGACATTGAATGGAGCAGAACGGAACTACTCCACAACCGAGCAAGAGTGCCTTGCAGTTGTCTGGGCTTTGGAAAAGTGGAGGTACTACTTGGAGGGTAGACACTTCACTGTGGTCACTGACCATTCCTCCAATGTGTGGGTGTTCAAGACCAACAAACCAAGCACCAGACTCATAAGATGGGCTCTACGGTTGCAAGAGTTCACATTTGCAGTGGAATACAGGAAAGGAAAATACAACACTGTTCCAGATGCCTTGTCCAGAGCTCCTACTTGTGATAACGGTGGCCCTGATCTTACATGTGCTACTGTCCTGTCAAGCAGTCGAGACTCGCCCAAAACAGACTTTCCCATCTCTGATGAGGCAATATGGAAAGCTCAACAGGATGATCCAGAAGTACAGGCTTTGTACCAGACTATCCTGGAAGATGGAGAAAAGATGGTCAATCCTACCACAAAGCTGACCATCATTGAAGATAAAGTCTACCGAGTCGTACAACTACCTCACAGAACACTCTACCAAATGTACATACCGGACACTCTACGCCTACAACTGCTTCAACATTTCCATGAAGACCCATTAGCTGGTCATTTGGGCAGGTTCAAAACCTACAAGCGGTTGCAAGCGTTACTCTACTGGCCACATCTGAGCATGGATGTGAAGTCACACATGCGAAATTGTCAGGTTTGTCAAATGTACAAACCAGAAGGTAGAAAGCCTGCGGGCAAGTTGCAGCAAACGGTGGTTACCCGACCTTGGGAAATGTTAGGAGTGGATTTGATGGGTCCATTTCCTAGAAGCTCCAATCAGAATGTGTACATACTTGTTTTTGTTGATTACTATTCAAAGTGGGTGGAACTCTTTTCCCTGCGTCAGGCCACAGCAAGGACCGTCTCTAACATCCTTACGAAAGAGATCCTGACTCGCTGGGGAGTGCCTGATTACATCCTGTCTGATCGAGGTTCCCAATTTGTCTCTGATCTCTTTGAGGAGACCTGCCAAAGATGGAACCTGAGGCAGAAGTTGACCACGGCCTATCACCCACAGACCAATCTCACTGAGAGAGTAAATCGAACCTTGAAGACAATGATTGCTTCCTATGTAGGGACCCAGCACAAACACTGGGACAAGCACCTTCATGAGTTTCGATTTGCCCTGAATTCTGCTGTGCAAGAGTCCACTGGAGTCACACCTGCAGAGCTGAACCTAAGTCGTCCTCTCCGAGGACCCTTGGATATGGTGCTACAGCCCCAGCAGCTTACTCCAGACGCTGCTTGCTATGACCAGGTAGGCCATCTCCATGACTTGAGAGCTCTTGTCTCAAAGAACATGATCCAGGCCCGACTCAAGCAGAAGAGAAATTATGATAAGAACAGACGAGACATGCAGTTCCAGCTTCGTGATCGGGTGTGGCTTCGCTCTCATTCTTACTCGAAAGCTGAACAATTCTTCTCGGCCAAGCTCGCTCCTAAATGGCAAGGACCATATAGGATTGTGGAGCAGATGGGCCCTTTGAACTACCGAGTGGTGAAAGAGGACACAGGTGAAGATATGCGCATCGTCCATGTCTCACGCCTTAAGGCCTGTTACCCCTCGGCTGAGGAATTGGAGGCGATTGAGCGCCGCAAGGTCCTGGATATCTTTGAAGAGGATAGTGAGGATACTTTTCTCGGATTCCCAGACCCAGAAGTCTCGCACCTTAAGGCCTGTGACTCCTCAGCTGAGGAGCGTGAGCTGCAAAAAGTAATGAATCTTTTTGTAGAGGAAAGTGATGAGGAGACCTTTCTCGGTTTCCCCGACCAAGATGTGCCTTCCAGGGCAATGGTCGGCTTTTTCCAGGGGAGGGGGTGTGTGACGGCCCTGAATTTTTCTGAACCGTCTCAGTGCAGCTCCTTCCAATAGGGCGCTTTCCCTTTAATTCCCAATTAAATAGCCAGCATCAGCTGCGCAAAAGTGGGGTTTGTGATGGAGACGTGCATGAGGATGTGTTCAACCCTCAGTTCCGAAGCTTCTCTATTCCGTTTGTTTTGTTGCCGTTAAACGTGTGTTTTGTTGCCTAATAGAGTTTACCCAGGATCGGATCCACTCTTTGCGTCCCTGGACTACACCTCTCCGTTCTTCGTGGCCTTTCTCCGCGGGAGATCTATTGGCGGATTGGATTGTCTGACTGACCGACTGACTACCACCTTTTTGTATACGGTATTTCATTTGTTTGGATGTGATGTATACTGTGATTTGTGTAGTTAGTGGTAGTTGAGGACTTAATTAAGAGTTGATCCGCTTTAAGGTTCTGTGGTAAAGTAATTGTTATATTGATTGTATGTTTAATACTGGGTTTACGCTACACGGAACGAACGGACAAACATCGCGTGACAAAAGTCACTTGAGTTCACTGAACTCCTTTACCGGGCAGGACTCTTTTTAGGCCCGAGGTACAGGACATTTCTGGAGGAACCAGAACTCATTGTGATATTATTATATATGTGTGTAATCATTGTTGTTGCTAATACAACCCACGCAACAGAATATAATTGTTTTTGAAGTTCTTTTCAATGTTTTAAGGGTTTATGAAAAGTTTATTTCCATCCTGACTTTTACATACGTCCTTTGTATTGGTGTAGACTTGACGGACCAGATGGGACTCATTCCCACCCAAACTAAAAGGAGAAACTGTTTTCTCTGGTAGGCACAACCTACCTGGCACCCCTATAAATAATAACCTCAAGTCAAAACCGTTACACTGTGTGTTCCACCACCCAGCACCTCCACTCCCGTTCTGATGGAGTTGGGAGGGACTGTGCCGAGGGGTACCGGAGGAGGAGGCTCCCTCTGCACCAGCTGTGGTCGGAGAGGACACACGGCAGATCGGTGCTGGGGGGGTCCGTCTGGGAGTCGAGATGGCAGGCAGAACATTTCTCGATTACCCCAGGTGAGTCAGCACCAAACTCACCCAGAACCCCCTGTTGGTCACATGCTTGTCTTGATTTTTTTCCAAACTTTTTTCCCCTCTTCCCAGCATAGGGCTTTATGGATTACGGACTCGCTATTAAATTAGGTGTTCCGCTTGTGCCGATAGATTCTCCCTTTCCCATGCACTCCCTAGATAGCCGGCCATTAGGGTCAGGGGTGGTCAGGGAGACCACGCTTCCACTGGACATGGAAACGCCATGAGGGCGTACAGTTCAAGTCGGCCATAGGCCGTGGTAAATGCTGCAAGAAATGCATTTACATTACCCAGGGGTAGAACCTTCTTCTTGTTACGTCTCCATTGCACCAGGGCAATGTCTTGACTCAAGAATGAAAAATGTGAAATATCGTATCGGTCCGAAAAAACGAATTCCCAAAAATATTCTGGGTCTTTAATGATCGAAGTTGTTAGCATATTGCAACTCTGCGAAAGCTTCCCCCAAAGAGAGTTTAAGTACAATTTCGACACATTTATTTTGGTTTTGTTGACCTCTATTCTGTCAGGGTCAAGAAGTATGCCTTCTCTGTCGTGATAGTCTTGAATGTGCTTGTCTTTGCTCTCTTGATCTGTGACCGATTCAGGATAGCCTGAAGCCATTTGCTTGCATCTCAAGAAGGTCTTGATGTACTCTTTAAAAAGAGTGTCTGATTTCCTGGAAAAGTTCCACACTTCATAGATTTGTTTTGGAATTTCAAGAGAGCTGCATTAGCTTTACTGTGGTACAAACCCACAATCTTGATGTTCAGAAAGTTTTCACATTTTACTATGTCAGAGAATGCCACCGCAACCTGTATACCTAGACCCACGTCCGTTTGGAGGTCTCTAGCCTTTTGTAACGCCGCTAGATCCGTACATCCAGGCTTGAGTAAATGTGCTAGGCCTATTGCAAAGCATAGCTTATTACCAGGATTGTGAACGTTTATGAAGTTTGCTTATAATTTCTGATTAGGCTACCTAGTTTCCTTCTCTGCCCCCCACCACCCAGGGGTTGACATATTATTTGCACTACAAGCTCGAGGGTCCTATCGGCTATGACGGATAAATTTGACTGAAAAAGTTGTTCTAGCAGGGCTATAAATTGTTCAAGATCTGCTTCGCAATTGGGTAAAATAAGAAGTGTTTTGCATGCTATCTCCACAAATTTCCAACTGTAAGACATCACGAGGTTTGCCATAATGTCTAACAGTCTAACAGTTCGTTCAGAGTATCGACTATCATCACATAAAACACATAGTCAAGATTCTGATTCAGCCATGTGAAATTGAAAAACTGTTGAATCTCTGTATGGCTGAATTTATTTTGGTACACAACCCGGACACTTCTATCGAGACCAAAAACATTGTTGCATTTCAGACTCTTCATACATCGGAGTTAATGGCGAGGTCTGTGGGGGTTCCTATGTAGAAGATCTTCTGCTCTCATTCATCTGGTTAATCAACAATATATATATTTTTTTCACCTTTATTTAACCAGGTAGGCTAGTTGAGAACAGGTTCTCATTTGCAACTGCGACCTGGCCAAGATAAAGCATAGCAGTGTGAACAGACAACACAGAGTTACACATGGAGTAAACAATTAACAAGTCAATAACACAGAGAACAAAAGGGGAGTCTATATACAATGTGTGCAAAAGGCATGAGGAGGTAGGCGAATAATTACAATATTGCAGATTAACACTGAAGTGATAAATGATCATGTACAGGTAGAGATATTGGTGTGCAAAAGAGCAGAAAAGTAAATAAATAAAAACTGTGGGGATGAGGTAGGTGAAAATGGGTGTGCTATTTACCAATAGATTATGTACAGCTGCAGTGATCGGTTAGCTGCTCAGCTAGCTGATGTTTGAAGTTGGTGAGGGAGATAAAAGTCTCCAACTTCAGCGATTTTTGCAATTCGTTCCAGTCACAGGCAGCAGAGTACTGGAACGAAAGGCGGCCGAATGAGGTGTTGGCTTTAGGGATGATCAATGAGATACACCTGCTGGAGCGCGTGCTACGGATGGGTGTTGCCATCGTGAATATGAGTGCATCAGGGATCTGGGATAACAGGTTTTCATCGGTGGTCCCGGACTCATTCATATAATTAATTAATTCTATGAGTTCGGCGGGAATCTGGGATAATAGGGTTTCATCTATTGTAATTATGTCTGGTACCCCAGCCTCATTCATCTGTTTAATTAAAGCTTGGAGTTCGGCGGGAATCTGGGATAACAGGGTTTCAACTGTATGAATTATGTCTGTTGGCTCATCCATTTGGGTAATTAATGATGTGTGTTCTTGTGGTATTCTGGAAGGAGCCATGTTACATATAGGTTTTTAGCGCCTGTATTTGCGTTTTTTAATCGGATGTTGTTTAACAAATGTGGCATTGTTCTATGCCAGAAGGATAGATCCTGACTGTATTGCCGCTCGATTAAAGCCACCATTCGTTTGTGTAGCAAAACCTTTCGCGATTTTAGAGCCCTGGACAAGGCAGTGAGAAACCTAGCTTGTTGTATTTCAGGTTTGGGTGTTTCTACAAAAGAATTGGATGAATTAAGAAGGTTGGCCGCTTCACATAAAATCAAGTTGTCTACCTCTGAAATGTAATTTAAAATGTTGAAATCATCCGGCTTCTGTGTTTTATTGTGTATGTCAAAATCCTCTGTGTGTTCTCGTTGTGTATGGTCTTCTGTGCCGTTATACACCAGGGAGGAGTCTGAAAGAATAATATACATACAAAATAGGTTATTAAACATAAAATATATTAGATAAAAATGTCAAATACATTTCAGGTATAAAACTACATTTTAACAATATAGAATTAAATTACCTCTGCTTTTTTGACGCGGGCTGTTCTGACGAATCGCGGATACTGTGGGATCTAGACTTTTTCACCAGGCATTCCAGATTCTGCCGGGCATGTCTCATTGGAGTCTGAAAAAAACATTATTTGTCATTGTTTTAAGATATTCAATTATAAAAATGTATAAATAATAATAAAATATGTATAACTAATAACATATATATATATAATGGCTTCATACCGTGTCCATGTAGCGCCGTTTCTTGAAGCAGTAAGTTTCTGGCCCAGTAACACTTTTCGGGCTGGGGTGATTCTGCGCAATGCACTTGCGCCTGAGTTGTGCGTTGCTTGTTTGGGTATGGAATATGGAGCGAGTGGGTGGAGGTTCCCCGGTCGGTTATAGCCTCGGTTCTTAGTGTGTTTGAAAAAACGTTCATACAGAACGGGAGAATAGCATCTATTTCATTGTCTCCGCCGTAGTCATTCAGAGTACATAATGCAGTCGTGATCCTGCTTTGTGGTCTGTCAGCTGTAAACAAAAAATAGCTTTTAATATAGGGTGCATACTTTTTGTTTTTAATGAATAAATATTCTTATGTATTTTATTATTTGGACTTACGTCGAAAATAGTGTGATGGCGACTGGCTGCATGCGTTTTGCTCCACTGAATCCCCGTCTAACGAAGTCTGTTCCAAACCATTCATTCCCTGGAGCAACTGGGTAAAGGATTGATATCCTACAAACGTTAGATAATATTAACATATATTTATACGAAATAGATACATTTTAACTTATAAGAATACGTGCATTTGACATATTACCTAAAAAATCGTTGTCCCCGGTTTAAAAAAGCCATATCACGCCGGTTTAATATTACAATAATATCAAGTTGTAATATCCAAACAATTCCCAGAAAATACCTAACGCCTCCAAATCTAATATATTATTTTCACTAACTCACCTTCAGAAAGCTCCATTAGGACGGATTTACAGATTATCTTTTAGCTGTTCTGGGTTGCTAACTCTTCGGGGCTGTTGGCCTTGTGTATGGAGTTGTGCTTTTGCAGTTCGTACAGAATGGATAGTATCTGTTTCACTAGCCTCGCTCCGCGGTCGTGTCTCTAAGGTGAGATATTCTGTAATGAGCTTACCGAGCGGGGGTGCAGTTTTTTTTCAGGCAGCATCCTGTATGCAAAAATGTTCATATAGTACCCCAGAATGTTTAGAGACCTAAAAACCACAGGTGGGTGTCTCGACATATTGTGTCTGCCGGTATTTCCTTTTGATTTCCTACAACCTCAGGGGTAGCAGCTTGGGGGGTGTCCGATATAAATGTATAGACCTTGGTGGGGGGGCCGTTAATATATGCGCTGATTAGAAATAACATATGTTTTAAACCATAGGAGGTTGTCTAGACAAGATATCTTCTGCCTGGGTTGTTTGACTTTTTAGCCACCCACGTCCTTGCGGTTGAGATAAATACAAATTTGAAAGGCATGTGTGGTAAAGTTCCATGTATAATAGTTATATTTTATCAGTTTATTATGAGTATTTCTGTAAATTGATGTGGCTCTCTGGAAAATCACAGCATGTTTTGGAACTACTGAACATAACATGCCAATGTAAAATTAGATTTTTGGATATGAATATGCACTTTATCGAACAAAACATACATGTATTGTGTAACATGAAGTCCTATGAGTGTCATCTGATGAAGATCATCAAAGGTTAGTGATTAATTTGATCTATATTTCTGCTTTTTGTGACTCCTCTCTTTGGCTGGAAAAATTGTGGGGTTTTCTGTGACTTGGTGGTGACCTAACATAATAGTTTGTGCTGCTTTCGCTGTAAAGCCTTTTTGAAATCAGACACTGTGGCTGGATTAACAAGAATTGTATCTTTAAAATGGTGTAAAATACTTGTATGCTTGAGCAATTTTAATTATGCGATTTTTATGTTTTGAATTTGGCGCCCTGCAATTTCACTGGCTGTTGGCGGGGTGGGACGCTACCGTCCCGAATATCCCGGAGAGGTTAAGGATAGAAGCGGATAGCGATGTAATTGTTCACGATTTTGGAAAAGACTGTCTAGCTTATTCATCAGGGTTATGAATATAGGATAATCAATCCATTGAAAGCTAAACGTAAAAAAGTAAAAAAGTTTACATCAATGCAGGCTTTTGAAAATACATATTGACTTGACAGACTTCGTCGCATTTGTACTATCAAATTGTTCACATGCTAAAATTGTCACTTTGGAGTCGGGGATATACGCCATTGAAGAGATCCTTATGGCTTTCAAATCACTGCGCCCACACACAAGCTCTTCCATGCATAGCCTGGCAGGATTGCACCACTCAGGGCCTGTTCAATTTGACAGAGCGCTAGCCTTATCTTAAGCCATTCTCTCATACGCAGCGCAGGAGAAAAACTCCTGGGTTTGGGACCACTGTCTGTGAAAATCTTCACAGTTGAATCCTCATGTTAGAATGTGTAAGACATATGTCTATCACTCGTATCCAAAACTTCTTTAAAAGGACTACCTGACATGATGACTCCTTGCTGTCCCCAGTCCAACTGGCCGTGCTACTGCTCCAGTTTCAACTGTTCTGCCTGTGATTGTTATTATTTGACCATGCTGGTCATTTATGAACATTTGAACATCTTGGCCATGTTCTGTTACAATCTCCACCCGGCACAGTCAGAAGAGGACTGGCCACCCCACATAACCTGGTTCCTCTCTAGGTTTCATCCTAGGTTTTGGCCTTTCTAGGCAGTTTTTCCTAGCCACCGTGCTTCTACACCTGCATTGCTTGCTGATTGGGGTTTTAGGCTGGGTTTCTGTACAGCACTTTGAGATATCAGCTGATGTACAAAAGGCTATATAAATACATTTGATTTGATTTGATTTAAAACATTTAGGGGCATAATACAAAATGTCCTCGATGCTTTTATCATTGGGTTCGTGACAAGAGATGCATAGCACCCCGAGAATTGGCCTAGGAGACATAATTTTCTGTTTAATGTTCTGTATTTTCTTTTTTAAATCTTGTTTAGTGTTCTGGGGCCACATGTGTTGTTCTGTGTCTTATTTATATTGCGTCTGCCAACACAATCCCCCCGGACATTCCTGCTTCATAGACAACAACCCTAAGGGCAATACAATAGGGGGTGTGGGGCCATCCTCTTTGAAATGTTCAAACACCCCACCCCCCAGTTCAACCAGGTCCCTACACATCAATCATCCTGACAACTTCAAAGGAATAGATGCAATATAGACATAAATTAACACACACTTTAACACCTGACAACAGGAACAGGATGCACTTATATGGGCATAACCACATGACACCTTCTTGCCAGGATGTCCCGACCGGATGCCCGCGGACATAGGGTCATTCATCAGACGTTTGACGCGCACCGTCTACTTAATTCTCTCTACTATGGATGAGTGTCTTTAACGAGTCGACATTAGCGTTGCCCGATTGTCCCTCCCATTCAAATATGACGGGACTCCATCGAAATCCTGTGGCTTCCTACTAATCCCTCTGTTTAACTTATCAGAGGGGAGCCCCCACCCCAGAGAGGTACAAGGTTGCAACAGTTATTTCTCTGCTGACTGGACGGGCATTAGAGTGGGCCACGGCCTTCTGGGAGAGAGGAGAGGAAGAGCCTTTCCTTCCTCATCATCACCGTACCCGTACATACGATCATCATAACCCCACGATCTCATGGCCGAGGATGAAAATCACAGATTGGGCACCCAAATGCCGGAAGACCTGCTTACCCTTTCCCTGTGGTTCCACATTGGTTGATAGTCCTGTGGTTGTCCTTCAGCCCAACATCCCGGAGGTATACCAAAATCTTTGGGAGGTTTTTGTCCAAGACCTGCATCACCTGTCTCACTCCTCATCGTCCCTGGGACTGTGCCACCGACTTGCTTGCAGGCTCTGTGCCTCTGCGCAGCCGCATCTAACCCTCTGTCTGTGGCCGAAACCAAGGCTATGGAGGAGTACATCCAGGAGGCTCTCCAGCAGGGTTTCATTCGCACGTCCACCTCCCCTGCATCGGCAGAATTCATCTTGATGGCCAAGAAGGACGGAGGACCCTCTCGAGTCGTAGCCCCTGTGCTCTGGGATGTAGATGTGGACATTCACAAAGCCCTGGAGAGGGAAACCGCACCTGCCACCTGTCCTCCTGAGCACACCTACATTCCCACAGGCATAAGGGATTGGCTATTGACCTGGGCGTACACAGCTGTTGTCGCTAAACATCCATGTATTACCCGCACCATTCAGTCCATCTCTGGAAAGTCCTGGTGGCCCACCTTGGTGCAGGACGTCGCTCGATATGTCAACTCCTGTTCCATATGTGCCCGATCCAGATCCCCCTGGAACGCTCCAGCAGGGAAACTACTCCCCGTGCCTCAGCGTCCCTGGTCTCATCTGTCCATTGACTTTGTCACTGATCTCCCCTCTTCTGATGGTTTTACCACCATTTGGGGATAGTCGACAGATTCTCATGCCATTTCATCCCTCTCAATGGTCTCCCTACTCTCTAGGTTGCTGAGGCACTGTTCCAGGAGGTCTTCCGCACTAATGCCTTCCAGAGGATATCGTCTCTGATCGTTGTCCCTAATTCACGTCACGTGTATGGAAGGCTTTCATGGAGAAGATGGAGGTCACAGTCAGCCTCACTTCCAGGTACCGGCCCCAATCTAACGGGCAGGTGGAGAGGATGAACCAGGAGCTGGCTCAATTCCTTCCTTGGGCTGAATACACCAAGAATTCATTGTGACACTTCTCCACCTGGCTGACTCCCTTCCGGTCTGTTCTGGGTTATCAGCCAGCCCTGGCTCAGTGGATTCCGAGCCAGACCGAAGCTCCTGCGGTGGACGATACCCTCCATCGCGCGCCATCTGTCGTCAGAAAGAGCAAGCGGCTCACCACCTCAGTGAGGCTCACGTGTCCCATCCTGGTGATCGCGTCTGGCTCTCCCCCCAGGAACCTCCCGCTCCGCCTGCCCAGTAAGAAGCTGAGTACCAGATTTGTGGGGTTGTTCAAGGTCCTCCAGAGGGTCTACAAGGTAAATTATAGATTACCCACTAACACCCACTAACAACCAGATCTCACCATATTTTCATGTTTCCCTCCTCAGGCTGGTGGTTCCTGGTCCCCTGGCTGATTCCGTCCCCCACGACACCCCTCCATATCAAGGATATCAAGGGGAGCCCCGCCTATGCCATTAGATCAATCCTGGACTACTGACGTCGTGGGGGTCAGCTCCAGTACCCGGTGGACTGGGAGGGGTACAGTCTAGAGGAGTGGTGTTGGGTTCCAGTGGACGACGTTCTAGATTCCAACATCAACAGAGATTTCCACATTCGTCGTCCTGACCGGCCCGCTCCTTGCTTTCGGGGCCGTCCTCCTGAATGGTGTCGTCCTGCGGCTGGAGCCGTGTGTCAGGAGGGTACTGTCATGTCCCCTCCCGGTCCCCTGCTCCGGAGCTTGACGTCACCGGTCTACTAACCACCAGTCCAGCCAACCTATCTTTACGCACACATGGCAACCGTCAATATGCAGACCTCATCATCAGTCACACCTGGACTTCATTACTCCCTTTATTTAGCACTCTTTGTTATCAGTCAGCAGGCAGTATTGTTTCTGTTTCCATGTTAGATGCTTCTCTTGTTTTGTAGCATTCCATGTTCATTGTTATTAAACTCACTAACTGCACCTGCTTCCTGACTCCCTGTGTCTATGTAACATGTGGCCTATCAAGAAGCTGATTAAACAGTATGATAATTATACAGGTGCACCTTGTGCTGGGGACAATAAAAGGCCACTCTAAAATGATCAGTTTTGTCACACAACAACAATGCCACAGATGTCTCAAGTTTTGAGGGAGCGTGCACATTGGCATGCTGACCGCAAGAATGTTCACCAGAGCTGTTGCCAGAAAATGGAATATTATTTTCTGTACCATAAGCCTCCTCGAATGTTGTTTTAGAGAATTTGGCAGTACGTCCAACCGTCCTCATTACCACATCTGGCTTCTTCACCTGATAGAATGTCTGAGACCAACCACCTGGACAGCCAATGAAACTATAAGTTTGCATAACTGAAGAATTTTGGCACAAACTGTCAGAAACCGTCTCAGGGAAGCTCACTTGAGTGCTCATCGTCCTCACCAAGGTCTTGACCTGACTGCAATTCGGTGTCGTAACCGACTTCAGTGGGGAAACACTCACCTTTGATGGCTATTGGCACACTGGAGAAATGTGCTCTTGACGGATGAATCCTGGTTACAACTGTACCGGGCAGATTGCAGTGGCTTGGTGTCATGTGGGCGAGAGGTTTTTGATGTCAACGTTGTGAACAGAGTGCCCCATGGTAGCGGTGGGGCTAGGTTATGGGCAGGAATATGCTACAGACAAGGTACACAATTGCATTTTATCAATGGCAACTTGAATGCAATGAGATACCATGATGAGATCCTGAAGCACATTGTCATTCCATCCATTCGCTGCCATCACCTCATGTTTCAGCATGATAAGGCACAGCCCTATGTCAGAAGAATCTGTACACAATTCCTAGAAGCTAAAAATGTCTTAGTTCTTCCATGACCTGCATACTCACCAGACATGTCAACCATTAAGCATGTTTGGGACTCTCTGGATGAACGTGTACAACAGCTTGTTCCAGTTCCCGCCAATATCCTGCAACTTTGCGCACAGCTGTTGAAGAGGAGTGGGACAATATTCCACAGGCCACAATTAACAGCCTGATCAACCCTATGGGAAGGAGATGTGTTACGTTGCATGACAAAGACAAAAAGTATGGTCACACCAGATACTAACTGGTTTTCTGATCCACACCCCTACTTTTATTTTAAGGTATCTGTGACAACATATGTATATCTGCATTCCCAGCAGTGGCAAAGTGTCCTACAGGGCATTGTCTGCATATATGCCCCCTTTACTATTCCTACGGTTCTGACTTGGTGTACAGGGAGAAAACTGTAAGAACGTCCCATGTTCTGAATTCTGTACATTTCAAAGGTGCTGAACAAATAGTTATATTTACTATGTGCGTCCTAGCTCGCTTATTAATGGAAATGATGGATTGCCTCTTATCCGATCATCGTTCCCTTATACCATAGTTTGTACATCTCAATTGTCAGTAGAAACCACATTTGTTTAAATTCTATATGGGGGTATAGGTATAGGGGGCAGCATTTTCACTTTTGGATAAATAGCGTGCCCAATTTCAACTTCCTGCTACTCATGCCAAGAATATAAGATATGCATATTATTAGTAACGCGCCAAATAAATTGACATTTTGTATATATATGGATGGAATTAATCGGACAAAAGGACCAATTGTGATGTTTAGGGGACATATTGGAGTGCCAACAAAAGAAGCTCGTCAAAGGTAAGGCATGTTTTATATTTTATTTCTGCATTTTGTGGAGCGCCTGCAGGGTTGAAATATGCTACCCTCTATGTTTACTGTTCATCATCAGATAATAGCTTCTTATGCTTTCGACGAAAAGCCCTTTTAAAATCTGACATGTTGGCTGGTGGGACGCAAGCGTCCCCTATACCATAAGAAGTTAAGCAAGTCAGTCATTTCAGCAATATTTTTTTAAAGGCAGAAAATGAGGCTGAATGAACTGTTTCACTGCCAGACAAGGCTCCGCTGAGAGCCAGGTGTAGCAGTGGTAAGAATTCACTCCATGGTGCTGAAAAGAAAGCTCTGCTGTTGGGAAAACTTTATATAGGCCCTAACAGTTTGTGGGCACCGTTTGTCACCATTATAGTGCAATTAATGTATTGTTTCGTGTTGTGTTGGGTTGTGTAGTGGCTTTGCTAACATTCATCCAAACATACACTACCAGTCAAAACACCTACTCATTCAAGGGTTTTTCTTTATTTTTACTATTTTCTACAATGTAGAATAGTAGTGAAGACATCACAACATTGAAATAACACATATGGAATCATGTAGTAACCAAGCAAAAAAACAAATCAAAAGACCAAGTCCATATTATTGGCAGGAACAGCTCAAATAAGCAAAGAGAAACAACAGTCCATCATTACTTTAATACTTTAAGGTCAGTCAATATGGAACATTTAAAGAACATTTAAAGTGCCGGCACAAAAACCATCAACCTTCAAGGAAAGCAAGACCCAGAGTTACCTCTGCTGCAGAGAAAAAGCTCATTAGAGTTACCAGCCGCAGAAATTGCAGCCCAAATAAATGCTTCACAGAGTTCAAGTAACAGACACATCTCAACATCAACTGTTTAAAGGAGGCTGTGTGAATCAGGCTTTCATGGTCAAATTGCTGCAAAGAAATCACTAATAAAGACACCAAGGAGACGTAGAGACTTGCTTGGGCCAAGAACTATGAGCAGTGGACATTAGACCAGTGGAAATTTGTCCTTTGGTCTGGAGTCCAAATTGGACATTTTTGGATCCAACCACCGTGTCTACAGTGGCTTGAGAAAGTATTCACCCCCCTTGTGTAACGTGTGTCGTCGTCGGAAGAGGAAAAATCGGACCAAAGCGCAGTGTGGTAAATGTTCATGACTTTTATTGAACTGAAAACTGAACAAAATAACAAAGTGCGGAAACAAAAACGGCCTGTCAGGTGCAGAAAACACTAAACAGAAAACAACTACCCACAAAACATAGGTGGGAAAAAGCTACCTAAGTATGGTTCCCAATCATAGACGACGATAGTCAGCTGTCCCTGATTGAGAACCATACCTGGCCAAAACAAAGAAATACAAAACATAGAAAAAGGAACATAGAATGCCCACCCAAATCACACCCTGACCAAACCAAAATAGAGACAGAAAAAGATCTCTACGGTCAGGGCGTGACACTTTGGCAATTTTCCTATTTTGTTGCATTACAACCTGTAATTTAAATAGATTTTTATTTGGATTTCATGTAATGGACATGCATAAAATAGTCCAAATTGGTGAAGTGAAGGAGAGGCGGACCAAAATGCAGCGTGGTTTCTATTCATGGTTCTTTAATAAAGACTCTACACATGAACAAACTAACAAAACAAGAAACATGAAAACCCAAAACAGCCCTATCTGTTGCAAACACAGAGACAGGAACAATCACCCACAAAACCCAACACCAAACAGGCTACCTAAATATGGTTCCCAATCAGAGACAATGACTAACACCTGCCTCTGATTGAGAACCATATCAGGCCAAACATGGAAATAGACAAACTAGACATGTAACATAAAATGCCCACTCAGATCACACCCTGACAAAACAAAACATAGAAACATACAAAGCAAACTATGGTCAGGGTGTGACAGTGTCACATAATCTGTCACATGATCTCAGTATATATACACTAGTTCAGTAAGCTGGGATTTACGGAAGAGTGGGCAGAAAAAAAGCCATTGCTTAAAATAAAAAAATAAGCAAACACATTTGGTGTTCACCAAAAGGCATGTGGGAGACTCCCCAAACATATGGAAGAAGGTGTTCTTGGTCAGATGAGACTAAAATGTAGCTTTTTGGCCATCAAGTAAAACACTATGTCTGGTGCAAACCCAAGACCTCTAATCACCCCGAGAACACCATTCCCACAGTGAAGCGTGGTGGTGGCAGACTCATGCTGTAAAGGACTGGGAAACTGGTCAGAATTGAAGGAATGATGGATGGCGCTAAATACAGGGAAATTCTTGAGGGAAATCTCTTTCAGTCTTCCAGAGATTTGTGATTAGGACAGAGGTTCACCTTCCAGCAGGACAAATACCCTAAGCATACTGCTAAAGCAATAATCGAGTGGTTTAAGGGGAAACATTTAAATGTCTTGGAATAGCCTAGTCAAATCCCAGACCTCAATCCAATTGAGAATCTGTCATATGACTTAAAGATTGCTGTACACCAGCGGAACCCATCCAACTTGAAGGAGCTGGAGCAGTGGCTAGATGTGAACACCGCAGCCAGAAAACCCCAGGGGCTAGATGTGCCAAGCCTATAGAGACATACCACAATAGACATGTAGCTGTAATTTCTGCAAAAGTTTTTTTTTGTCTTATTTCTTGTTTGTTTCACAAGAAAAAATATTTTGCATCTTCAAAGTGGTAGGCATGTTGTGTAAATCAAATGATACAAACCCTCCTAAAATACATTTTAATTCCTGGATGTAAGGCCACAAAATAGGAAAAATGCCAAGGGGGTGAACACTTTCGCAAGCCACTGTATGTGAGACGTGGTGGGGGTGAACGGATGATCTCCGTATGTGTAGTTTCCACTGTAAAGCATGGAGGAGGAGGTGTTATGGTGTGGGGGTACTTTGCTGTTGACACTGTCTGTGATTTATTTAGAATGCAAGGCACACTTAACCAGCATGGCTAACACAGCATTCTGCAGCGATACGGCATCCCATCTGGTTTGAGCGTAGAGGAACTATCCTTTGTTTTTCAACAGGACAATGACCCAACACACCTCCAGGCTGTGTATGGACTATTTTACCAAGAAGGAGAGTGGTGGATTGCTGCATCAGATGACCTGGCCTCCACAATCACCCAACCTCAAACTAATTGAAATGGTTTGGGGTGAGTCAGACTGCAGAGTGAAGGAAAAAAGCCAACAAGTGCTAAGCATATGTGGAAACTCCTTCAAGACTGTAGGAAAAGCATTCCAGGTGAAGCTGGTTGAGAGAATGCCATGCATGTGCAAAGCTGTCATCAAGACAAACAGAGAAAGTAGGTTGGAAATGTGCTCTCAGATGAAAGAGAAGATGTGGCTATTTGAAGAATCTCAAATATAAAATATATTTTGATTTGGTTAACACTTTTTTTGGTTACTACATGATTCCAAATGTGTTATTTCATAATGTTGATGTTTTCACTATTCACTACAATGTAGAAAATAGTAAAAATAAAGAATAATAATAATAATATATGCCATTTAGCAGACGCTTTTATCCAAAGCGACTTACAGTCATGTGCGCATACATTCTACGTATGGGTGGTCCCGGGGATCGAACCCACTACCCTGGCGTTACAAGTGCCATGCTCTACCAACTGAGCTACAGAAGGACCCTTTAATGAGTAGATGTTCTAAAACTTTTGACCGGAAGCGTATATTCTTTTGTCCCACAAAGATTTACGTGCTAAAATCGCCACTGATTCCCAGTCATGTGAAATCCATAGATTAGGCCCCAATGCATGTATTTCAATTGACGGATTTCCTTATGTGAACTCTAACTAACATCTTTGACATTTTTGCTTTTATATTTTTGTTCAGTGATTTGAGGGAGAAAAAGATGAGTGGCAATAACACTGCAGGGTTCTCCTCCTTTGCCTTTGACTCACTCACTCACTCACTCAGATGTACACCACTGGAGACCGAGAGAGGGAGAGAGAAAGAGATCGCTAAAAGAGGTGGGAAAGACATATGGAGGAAAACGGATTAAGTCTTCTCTTTCATGTGAGAGCACATTTCCAACCTACTTTCTCTGTTTGACACACACACACACACACACACACACACACACACACACACACACACACACACACACACACACACACACACACACACACACACACACACACACACACACACACACACACACACACACACACGAACCAAATACACACACACACTCGCCAGCAAGCTCTCTAAGTCTCACTGAAGTGTTTTTGACACCCTGGGTGGACTCCTCCTGCTCAGTATTGTTCAGTTTCTCCAAACTTTCTCCAAAGTTTCGAAGTTGCTCCAAAGTTAAGGTTTAAGGTAAGGTTTGGGATAAGGTCAAAATAAAACAATTGGTGGAAAAAGTACTCAATTGTCATACTTCAATAAATGTAAAGATATCTTAAATGAAAACCACCCAGTAAAATACTACTTGAGTAACAGTCTAACAGTACTAGGTTTTAAATAAACTTAAGTATCAGAAGTAAAAGTATAAATAATAAAAAATTCTGTATATTAAGCAAATCAGGCAGCACCATTGTCTTATTTCTAAAATGTACGGGTATCCAGGGGTACACTACAACACTCAGACATAATTTTCAAATTAAGTGTTTGTGTTTAGTGAGTCCACCAGATCAGAGGCAGTAGGATGACCAGGTATGTTCTCTTGATCAGTGTGTAAATTGGATAATTCCCTGTCCTGTTAAGCATTCGAAATGTAATGAGTACTTTTGGGTGTCAGGGAAAATGTATGAAATAAAAAGTACAATATTTTCTTTAGGAATGTAGTGGAGCAACAGTCAAAGTTGTCAAAAATATAAATAGTAAAAAAAGTAAAGTGCAGATAACCCCAAAAAACTACTTAAGTAGTACTTCAATGTATTTTAAATTAACTTAGTTACTTTACACCGCTGGCAACTTGTAATTAAACTGGATTGATTTTGATTTACTTCATCAATGACTGCTCTCCTTTTTATTCAACTGGAAAATCCTATTACACACATACTATAACACATTCTATTTTCACATACCCAAAATGCCTACTATTTTGAACACAAGCATGGGTATTCAGACACGGCTAGTGTGTGTGTGTGTGTGTGTGTTTGTTAGTTCTCTCTTCCCTTCAGGGATCTACAGGAGTAGGCTTCAGGAGGTGAAATACAACAAAAGCTGACAAATAGACAGTTTAGACTTCCCCTGGGTTTAAGGAAAGAAAAAGTGAGAAAGGAAAGGAAAAGAAAGACAGACAGAAAGAAAGAAAGAAGGACAGAAAGAAAGAAAGAAGGAATGAAACAAGGAAGGAAACAAGTCAAGACAGAAGGAAGGAAACAAGGAAAGACAGAAGGAAGGAAACAAGGAAAGACAGAAAGAAGGAACTAAAGAACGAAATAAAGAGGGAAGGAAATACAGTGGGGCAAAAAAAGTATTTAGTCAGCCACCAATTGTGCAAGTTCTCCCACTTAAAAAGATGAGAGAGGCCTGTAATTTTCATCATAGGTACACTTCAACTATGACAGACAAAATGAGAAACCAAAAATCCAGAAAAGCGACAATGAAAACGATCCAACATCGGATGAAGCAATTCTGAGGCTATTCAACTCCGACACCGAAGGAGATGACTTCAGTGGTTTCAGTGCACAGGAGGAGGCTTGATAGGCTACTGTTTTAATTTTTGTTACAAGCCGTGTTTCATTTAAAGGCTGTGTAAAGTTCATTTGTTTCAATATAAAAAAATATGTATTTTGTACATAAATAAGCCGCACATGTCTATAGGCACCTGCGGCTTATAGACATGTGCGGCTTATTTATGTACTAAATACATATTTTTTTATAATTCAGTGGGTGCGGTTTATATTCAGGTGCGCTTAATAGTCCAGCAATTACGGTAATCTAGTGCTGGTTGTGTGTGTATGACACCACTCGTGTGTGTGTGTGTGTGTGTGTGTGTGTGTGTGTGTGTGTGTGTGTGTGTGTGTGTGCGTGCGTGCGTGCGTGCGTGCGTGCGTGCGTGTGTGTGTGTGTGAGAACCAGCAATTACTTAAACCTAGCCATCCCCAAGTTACACAGTATCTTAGGGGAAAATGCTTTCAATTCTCCACTGCTAGAGACTGGACCATCCTTCAAAAAAACAGTGAAACTAAGCTCTTTTGTGTCCATTGGTACTTTAAAAAAAATAACTTTTGGAGAGTTTAACTTCTTCGAGATAGGGGGCGGGGCGCTCTTTTAATTTTTGGATAAAAAACGTTCCCGTTTTAAACAAGATATTTTGTCACGAAAAAATCCTTGACTATGCATGTAATTGACAGCTTTGGAAATAAAAAACTCTGACGTTTCCAAAACTGCAAAGATATTATCTGTGAGTTCCCCAGAACTAATGCTACAGGCGAAACCAAGATGAAGTTTCATACAGGAAATGCCCCAGATTCTGAAGGCGCTGTGTTCCAATGTCTCCTTATATGGCTGTGAATGCGCCAGGAATGAGCCTGCCCTTTGTGTTGTTTCTCCAAGGTGTCTGCAGCATTGTGACGTATTTGTAGGCATATCATTGGAAGATTGACCATAAGAGACTACATTTACCAGGTGTCCGCCCGGTGTCCTGTGTCAAAATTATTGCGTAATCTTTAGGTCCATGCGCCGTTCCATTTCTTCAGAAGAGAAAGTCAACTGCCACGATGGGATTTACCGTCAATAGATATGTGAAAAACACCTTGAGGATTGATTCTAAACATCGGTTTTCCATGTTTCTGTCGATATTATGGAGTTAATTTGGAAAAAAGTTTGCGTTTTAATGACTTAATTTTCGTTTTTTTTCTTACCCAAACGTGATGAAGAAAATGGAGCGATTTGTCAACACAAATAATATTTTTGTAAAAACTGAACATTTGCTATCTAACTGAGAGTCTCCTCATTGAAAACATCTGAAGTTCTTCAAAGGTAAATTATTTTATTTGAATGGTTTTCTGGCTTTTGTGAAAATGTTGCATGCTGAATGTCAGGCATAATCCTATGCTAGGCTATCAATACTGTTACACAAATGCTTGTTTTGCTATGGTTGAGAAGCATATTTTTGAAAATCTGAGATGACAGTGTTGTTAACAAAAGGCTAAGCTTCAGAGCAAATAGATTTATTTCATTTCATTTGCGATTTTCATGAATAGTTAACGTTGCATTATGCTAATGAGCTTTCGGATAGATTTACACAATCCTGGATACAGGTTTTTTTCGTAGCTAAACGTGACGCAGAAAACGGAGCGATTTGTCCTTAACAAATCATCTTTCAGGAAAAACTGAACATTTGCTATCTAACTGAGAGTCTCCTCATTGAAAACATCCGAAGTTCTTCAAAGGTAAATGATTTTATTTGCATGCTTTTCTGGTTTTTGTGAAAATGTTGCCTGTTGAATGCTAACGCTAACTGCTACGCTAGCTATCAACACTGTTAGACAAATGCTTGTTTTGCTATGGTTGAGAAGCATATTTTGAAAATCTGAGATGACAGTGTTGTTAACAAAAGGCTAAGCTTGAGAGCTAACATATTGATTTAATTTCATTTGCAATTTTCATGAATAGTTAACGTTGCATTATGGTAATGAGCTTGAGGCTGTAGTCACGATCCCGGAACCGGGATGGCTCGACGCAAGAAGTTAGCTGATAACTGCATGCATTTCCCCCTGCCTCTTAAATGCTGCATATTACTGAATGTATTACTGGCAAGATGTGTATATTTGACTGTAACGTATTTGTGTGTTATACATGCTACACTCGCTGTCTGACAGGTCATCATTATAAACCAGAATATTGTAGAAATGATGGTGTATCCCATCAGACCTGAGGATAGTCCGTAGCTGTGTGTGTGTGTGTGTGTGTGTGTGTGTGTGTGTGTGTGTGTGTGTGTGTGTGTGTGTGTGTGTGTGTGTGTGTGTGTGTGTGTGTGTGTGTGTGTGTGTGTGTGTGTGTGTGTGTGTGTGTGTGTGTGTGGTGCCCAGTGCCCCCCGGACTAGAGCACAGCTGCCAAACTCTCCGCCTGCCTACTGGAGGCCATGGCAGGGGAGGTCACTGCACAACCTCTGTATGTGTGTGTGTGTGTGTGTGTGTGTGTGTGTGTGTGTGTGTGTGTGTGTGTGTGTGTGTGTGTGTGTGTGTGTGTGTGTGTGTGTGTGTGTGTGTGTGTGTGTGTGTGTGTGTGTGTGTGTGTGTGTGTGTGTGTGTGTGTGTGTGAAACATACACGCAAGCACACACTCACACCTACACCTAGACACACACACACACACACACACACACACACACACACACACACACACACACACACACACACACACACACACACACACACACACACACACACACACACACACACACACACACAGACCCTCAGGGCTCTCTGACTTCCTGTAACTCTCTCTGGAGCCAGTATGAGAGCCTATAGCTTTACACAGACACCCTATCTACTTAGACTGCAACTCCTACAGTATACTGCTGGCCTTGAAAAGAGAAAACCCGTACCTGCACTGTGGACTAAATTATGCCAAAGGCACTACCTCCTGAGGAAATGTTCTAGCAAAATCCATTTAAGATAGAGGGGAAATGCTTAGGAGACTGTTATACAGTACTACTGAACTGTCTGATCTCAGAACTTACTAAATTAAGTCCATTCATCATTTAATGGTTTCATTAAAGACTGTTTCTGGGAGAGATCAGGAAGCCACAGAGTGAGGGCAACAGAACTGTGAGTGTATGATCCCGGTGTTTGTGTGTGTATATGTCAACATACCGGGTTGTCTGGTCTCAGTCTCTTGGACGGTGGGCCACCGTCTTCTGGGTGTAACATGTAAAAGAGACGGACCTTGTTGGCATGTTTTTTACTCTGAGAGAGAGAGAGAGAGAGAGAGAGAGAGAGAGAGAGATTTTATTGGCAAGTTTATTTACATTCACTGCAGTGATCAGTGCTCCAACAGATATTCCATCTCTTCTCAGATGCACAGTGGATAAATAATATGGCTTACTTCACTGCTCACAGCAACCAGTGATAAACAATGGTTTAACTTTAGGGCTAACCAATCAGAAACATTGTTGCCTCACAGCGAGCCAATGAAACACATCCACTTACCTCACAGCGGACAATCAAAAACACTGCATGACCCTGTCATAAGCTGGCTGGATCCCCAGGCTTACATCAAAGCCCAAAAATGTGTTTTTTTGTGTATGTGTGTGTGATCGTGTGCGTGTTATTACTCTTATATACCGTCAGTATAACTTTATGTGAAATGACAGTGGAATGAGAAAGCATACAGTCAAATGCATACCAAGCACATTGGTGTTCTTCAGTCTACACAGTAACACAAAAATGACGTGGCAGACTGATTTGATATGGCTAGAGAGAGAAGAGTGGCAATACGAGAGAGAGAGGAACAAATTGTTACAGTGTGGGAGGGAGAGAGTCGAGAAGAAGGAGGGGAAAAAAGAGGAAGGTGGTAGAGAGAGAGGAGGGAAGTGGTGAGGGAGGGAGACGACAGACCACGTTTTCACCCTGCACACCCTAACTGACAAACAAACAAACCAAAACAAAGGCAAAGTCTTCTCATGCTTTGTTGATTTAAAAAAAAGCCTTCGACTCAATTTGGCATGAGGGTCTGTAATACAAATTGATGGAAAGTGGTGTTGGGGGGAAAACATACAACATTATAAAATCCATGTACACAAACAACAAGTGTGAGGTTAAAATTGGCATAAAACGCACACGTTTCTTCCCACAGGGACGGGGGGTGAGACAGGGATGCAGCTTAAGCCACACCCTCTTCAACATATATATCAACGAATTGGCGAGGGCACTAGAACAGTCTACAGCACCCGGCAGACTGTCTACTGTTTGTCAAATGTCTACTGTCACCAACTAAGGAGGGCCTACAGCAGCACCTAGATCTTCTGCACAGATTCTGCCAGATCTAGGCCCTAACAGTAAATCTCAGTTAGACAAAAATAATTGTGTTCCAAAAAAGGTCCAGTCGCCAGAACCATAAACACAAATTCCATCTGGACACAGTTGGCCTAGAGCATACAAAAAAACATACATACCTTGGCCTAAATATCAGTGCCACAGGTAACTTCCACAAAGCTGTGAACGATCTGAGAGACAAGGAAAGAAGGGCCTTCTATCCCATCAAAGGAACATAAAATTTGACATACCAATTAGGATCTGGTTAAAAATACTTGAATCAGTTATAGAAGCCATTGTCCTTTATGGTTGTGAGGTCTGGGGTCCGCTCACCAAACAAGAATTCACAAAATCGGACAAACACCACATTGAGAATATACATGCAGAATTCTGCAAAAATATACTCAGCTTCCTGCCATCCAGGACCTCTATACCAGGCGGTGTCAGAGGAAGGCCCTAAAAAATGTAAAAGTATCCAGCCACCCTAGTCATAGACTGTTCTCTCTGCTACAGCATTGCAAGTGGTACCGGAGCGCAAAGTCTAGGTCCAAGAGGCTTCTACCCCCAAGCCATAAGACTCCTGAACATCTAATCAAATGGCTACCCAGACTATTTGCATTGCCCCCTCTTTTACACCGATGCTACTCTCTGTTGTTATCATCTATGCAGAGACACTTTAATAACTCTACCTACATGTACATATTACCTCAACTAACCGGTGCCCCTGCATATTGACTCTGTACCGGTACCCTCCTTTAATTACTTGTTACTTTTATTTCTTATTCTTATGCATATTTTTTAAAACTCCATTGTTGGTTAAGGGATCTTAATTAAGTAAGCATTTCACTGTAAGGTCTGTTGTATTCGGCGTATGTGACTAATTCAATTTGATTTGATTTGTACAACGTAAAACACCAAATATGCATGCAGAGCCGAATTAGGCCGATACCCGCTAATTATAAAATCCAGAAAATATACGCTAAAGTCTGCAACCACCTAAAAGTAAGCGATTCCCAAACCTTCCATAACAAATCCATCACCTACTGAGAGATTAACCTGGAGAAGAGCCCCCTAAGCAAGCTGGTCCTGGGGCTCTGTTCACAAACACAAACACACCCCACAGAGCCCCAGACAGCAACACATTTAGACCCAACCAAATAGTAAGAAAACAGAAAGATAATTACTTCTAGAATTAACAAAAAAAATGAGCAAAATAGAATGTTATTTGGCCCTAAACATAGAGTACACAGTGGCAGAATACCTGACCACTGTGACTGACCCCAACTTATGGAAAGCTTTGACTATGTACAGACTCAGTGAGCATAGCCTTGCTATTGAAAAAAGGCCGCCGTAGACAGACCTGCCTCTCAAGAGAAGACAGGCTATGTGCACACTGCCCACAAAATGAGGTTGAAACTGAGCTGCACTTCCTAACCTCCTGACAAATGTATGACCATATTAGAGACACATACTTCCCTCAGATTACACAGATCCACAAAGAATTTGAAAACAAACCTGATTTTGATAAACTTCCATATCTACTGGGTGAAATACCACAGTGTGCCATCACAGCAGCAAGATTTGTGACCTGTTGCCACAAGAAAAGGGCAACCAGTGAAGAACAAATATCCTTGTAAATACAACACATATTTATGTTTATTTATTTTCCCTTCTGTACTTTAACCATTTGCACATTGTGTATATATACATAATATGACATTTGTAATGTCTTTATTATTTTGGAACTGTTTACTGTTCATTTTTATTGTTTATTTCACTTTATATATTATCTACTTCACTTGCATTTCGCAATGTTAACATATGTTTCCCATGCCAATAAAGCCCCTTGAATTTAATTCAATTGAGACAGGAGGAGAGAGGGAAAAGAAGAGATGGAGAAACAATGATGTGGCAAAATGAAAAAGAGACACAGTGGTAGGAAGGTGAGAAAATGAGTGGGAGAGAAAGGGAGCAGTGCTAAGAAAGAAAATAATATAGTGAATGAGAGAGAGACTGATAAAGCAGGAGACTGGTAGAGAAGAGATGAATAGAGGAGCAAGAGAGTATGAGGTGTGTGCAGTAAGTGTGTGCAGTGAGTGTGTGTACAGTGAGTGTGTGTGCAGTGAGTGTGTGTACAGTGAGTGTGTGTACAGTGAGTGTGTGTGTGTGTGTGTGTGTGTGTGTGTGTGTGTGTGTGTGTGTGTGTGTGTGTGAGTGAGTGTGAGTGTGTGTACAGTGAGTGTGTGTACAGTGAGTGTGTGTACAGTGAGTGTGTGTACAGTGAGTGTGTGTGCAGTGAGTGTGTGTACAGTGAGTGCGTGTGCAGTGAGTGTGTTTGCAGTGAGTGTGTGTGTACAGTGAATGTGTGTACAGTGAGTGTGTGGACAGTGAGTGTGTGTGCAGTGAGTGTGTGCAGTGAGTGAGTGTGTGTGCAGTGAGTGTATGCAGTGAGTGTGTGTACAGTGAGTGTGTGTACAGTGAGTGAGTGTGCAGTGAGTGTGTCTGCAGTGAGTGTGTGTACAGTGAGTGCGTGTGCAGTGAGTGTGTTTGCAGTGAGTGTGTGTGTACAGTGAGTGTGTGTGCAGTGAGTGTGTGCAGTGAGTGAGTGTGTGTGCAGTGAGTGTATGCAGTGAGTGTGTGTACAGTGAGTGTGTGTACAGTGAGTGAGTGTGCAGTGAGTGTGTGTACAGTGAGTGTGTATGTACAGTGAGTGTGTATGGATAAGTGAGTGTGTGTACAGTGAGTGTGTGTACAGTGAGTGTGTGTGCAGTGAGTGTGTGTGTGTGTGCAGTGAGTGTGTGTGCAGTGAGTGTATGCAGTGAGTGTGTGTACAGTGAGTGTGTGTACAGTGAGTGTGTATGTACAGTGAGTGTGTGTACAGTGAGTGTGTGTACAGTGAGTGTGTGTGCAGTGAGTGTGTTTGTGTGTGCAGTGAGTGTGTGTGCAGTGAGTGTGTGTACAGTGAGTTTGTGTGCAGTGAGTGTGTGTACAGTGAGTGTGTGTGTGCAGTGAGTGTGTGTACAGCGAGTGTGTGCGCAGTGAGTGTGTGTGTACAGTGAGTGTGTGTGTGCAGTGAGTGTGTGTGCAGTGAGTGTGTGTACAGTGAGTGTGTGCGCAGTGAGTGTGTGTGTACAGTGAGTATGTGTACAGTGAGGGTGTGTGCAGTGAGTGTGTTTACAGTGAGTGGGTGTGCAGTGAGTGTGTGTGCAGTGAGTGTGTGTACAGCGAGTGTGTACAGTGAATGTGTGTGTACAGTGAGTGTGTGTGCAGTGAATGTGTGTACAGTGAGTGTGTGTGCAGTGAGTGTGTGTGCAGTGAGTGTGTGTGCAGTGAGTGTGTGTGCAGTGAGTGTGTGTACAGTGAGTGTGTGTACAGCGAGTGTGTGCAGTGAATGTGTGTACAGTGAGTGTGTGTGCAGTGAGTGTGTGTGCAGTGAGTGTGTGTGCAGTGAGTGTATGTACAGCGAGTGGATGTGCAGTGAGTGTGTGTGCAGTGAGTGTGTGTGTACAGCGAGTGTGTACAGTGAGTGTGTGTGCAGTGAGTGTGTGTGCAGTGAATGTGTGTACAGTGAGTGTGTGTGCAGTGAGTGTGTGTGCAGTGAGTGTGTGTGTACAACAAGTGTGTGTACAATGAGTGTGTGTACAGTGAGTGTGTGTGCAGTGGGTGTATGTACAGCGAGTGTGTGTACAGCGAGTGTGTGCAGTGAGTGTTTGTGCAGTGAGTGTGTGTACAGTGAGTGTGTGTGCAGTGAGTGTGTGTACAGCGAGTGTGTGTATAGTGAGTGTGTACAGTGACTGTGTGTGCAGTGAGTGTGTGTACAGTGAGTGTGTGTGCAGTGAGTGTGTGTGCAGTGAGTGTGTGTGCAGTGAGTGTGTGTGCAGTGAGTGTGTGTATAGCGAGTGTGTGTACAGCGAGTGTGTGTAAAGTGAGTGTGTGTTCAATGATCACGGAGAAGAAAAAGAGGGAGAGAAAGAGCAGAGAGTGGGAGGGAGAATGAGAAGAACGGGAAATAAAAGAGGTAATGCTGGGGCTTAGTTTGAGAGGTACTAGGGACAAACACAAACACTCACGGCGATTTGAAAGTGCACTAAAGTGATGTGACGGACAGAGGAGCTGGGAGGCAGGGAGACAGGGAGGCGGGCAGGCAGGCTGGGAGGGAGGCAGGGAGGCAGCGAGGCAGGCAGGCAGGCAGGCAGGCAGGCAGGCAGGCAGGCAGGCAGGCAGGCAGGCAGGCAGGCAGGCAGGCAGGCAGGCAGGCAGGCAGGCAGGCAGGCAAGCAGGGAGAAGATGGTATTTGACTCCCATGGGGAAAGATCTAACGAGGGCAGTGGAGCAGCAAGACTGGACTGGACACAGGCATGTTATCACCCACTCACAGCACTCCGTTCATCCATCCATCCATCCATCCATCCATCTGGCACTATGGCCGTGTCGAAATCTGTCTTGTATACTACTGACTAAAACTTCATACTACGTAATATTTAAAACATACTGTTCAGTTAAAATATATGCAGTTAGCAACAAATATCAACATACTAGACTCACCCATCCTCTAATGTGCAATTGTATTGTTTTCCGCCATTTGATGAGCCGAAAAGAGTATTACATTATCTCTCTCTCCCTCTCATGGTAACTCCCTGCACCACGCCCCCCCCTCCTGATTACCCCACACCCATACCCTCTGTCCTCCTCCTCTATCTCAGGCCTCTTCCCCTCTATCTCTTTCCGTTTGGTGGTGCGTGCATATGTATGAGCGTGTGTGTGTGTGTTTGTGTGTGTTCGTGCATGTGTGCGTGGTTTGTGTGTGTGTATGAGTGTGTGTGTGCGTGTGTGTGTGATGTAGACTCACCTCATAGTGTGCTGTGCGTTGCGACTCGGAGATGAGCTGGGCGTTACAGATGTTGCAGTAACTCTCTGTGAACAGTCCTCCTTCCACCACCCCTGCCGACTTCATCTGAAGACATGCACACATAGAATAAACATACACACTTAAACCAATGTATCACCTTGTTAGGATACAGTGCATATGCAGTCAGAATACACCAAATCTGAATACTCTAAAACAAATCTAGTAGACTTGTCAGCTCTGAAAATCCACCAGAAAGTGACAGAGGTCAAGTTACCTAAGTCAGGATCTATTTTATCAAAATGATATTTTTTTTGCGGCAATGACAAGGTACAGTATGTATTGATGGAAAGACCTATGAGACAGGTGAAGTAGGGTAAAGTTTAAAACAATGACAAGCATCATTAAACTCCTGAGCGAACATATGCCAATCAAAGCATCTCTCATATTCTGTAGTTAAATAACTTTCATGTATTATTGATTGACAGGTTAGATCCAACCAACCTGCAAATTAAACATGATCATTTCATCTCCACATTAATTAAGATGACATCACGACTGATAGAACATCATAATCTGCCCAAATATCTCCACTCCCACTGTGGGTATAACATGTTGCATGGAGGTTTGTCTGAGTAGACTGACTCGTTTATGAAGGCAATCGGTGATGAGATTAATTAAATGATAGTGGGACAGAGGGGGGGCAGAGACAAAGAGAGAGATGGGGGAGCGGGGAGATGGGGAGAGAGAGGGGGAGGGGGAGCGGGGAGATGGGGAGAGAGAGAGGGGGAGATGGGGAGAGAGAGAGGGAAAGAAAGACATGATCATTACCATCTTTATCTCACTTCACTTTAGCAACAGTGGTTTTGTCATTCATGCTAATAAAGCTTATCTGAATCTGAATATAAGAGAGAGAAAAAGAGAGAGGAGAGAAGAGAAAGAGAAAGAGAGAGAGAGAGAGAAAGAGGAGGGAGGGAAAGAGAGACAGAGGGGAGTTGCCCCCAACGACCTTGTCACAAATTAACTATTAAGAAGGCACACCTGTTAATTGAAATGCATTACAGGTGACTGACTACCTCATAAAGCTGGTTGAGATAATGCCAAGAGTGTGCAAAGTTGTCATGAAGGCAAAGGGTGGCTACTTTGAAGAATCATAAATAAATTCCATACATGTTATTTCTTAGCAGTGATGTCTTCACTATTATTCTACATTGTAGAAAATAGTAAAAATAAAGAAAAACCCTTGAATAAGTAGGTGTTTTAAAACTTTTGACCGGTAGTGTATGTTTGGATGAATACTAGCAAAGCCACTACACAACACAACAATACATTAATTACACTATAATGGTGACAAACGGTGCCAACAACCTCTTAGGTCCTACATAAAGTTTCCCCAACAGCACAGCTTTCTTTTCAGCACCATGGAGTGAATCCTTACCACTGCTACACCTGGCTCTCAGCAGAGCCTTGTCTGGCAGCAAAACAGTTAATTCAGCCTCATTTTCTGCCTTTAAAAAAAAACATTGCTGATATGGCTGAACCGCTTAAACAAATGTTGTTTCTACTGACAATTGAGATGTACAAACTATGGTATAAGGGAACAATGAGCGGATAAGAGGCAATCCTGTAACAGCTTTCTTCCGTCGAAGGAGAGGAGGACCAAAATGCAGCGTGGTTAGAGTTCATGTTTTTTTAATAAGAAAAACTAAACAAGAACACAAATACAAAATAACAAATGTAGCAAAACCGAAACAGTCCTATCTGGTGCAGAGAACACAAAGACAGGAAACAACTACCCACAAAACCCAAAACAAAACAGGCTACCTAAATATGGTTCCCAATCAGAGACAATGACTAACACCTGCCTCTGATTGAGAACCATGTCAGTCCAAACATAGAGCTAGACAAACTAGACATACAACATAGAATGCCCACCTAGCTCACGCCCTGACCAACACTAAAACAAGGAAAACACACTATGGTCAGAACGTGACAAATCCATAATTTCCATGAAGACATTAATGAGCGAGCTAGGACACACATAGTAAATATAACTATGTGTTCATAACTTTTGCAATGTACATAATTCAGAACATGTGACGTTCTTACAGTTTTCTCCCTGTACACCAAGTCAGAACCGTAGGATAAATAAAAGGGGCATATATGCAGACAATTCCCTGAAGGACACTTCGCCACTGCTGGGAATACAGATATGCATCTGTTGGTCACAGATACCTTACAATAAAAAGTAGGGGTGTGGATCAGAAAACCTGATAGTATCTGGTGTGAACATACTTTTCATGAAATAAAAATAAAAATCTATTTAAATGACAGGTTGTAATGCAACAAAATAGGAAAAATGCCAAGGGGGGTGAATACTTTCACAAGGCACTGTACATGCTAATTGCCGCACACCAGTAAAGATGACTCTTTAATTGGTTAAATAACAACTATAACAGGATTCTGTTTCAAGAACACTTCAAGAGAGCAACTCCTGACTGAACCGTCACACACTTGCACGCACGCACATCTGGGCATGAGAAGGCAGGCACACGCACATCCGGACATGAGAAGGCAGCACACGCACATCCGGGCATGAGAAGGCAGGCACACGCACACACGCATACATGCACGCACATCCGGGCATGAGAAGGCAGGCACACGCACATCCGGGCATGAGAAGGCAGGCACACGCACACACGCATACATGCACGCACATCCGGGCATGAGAAGGCAGGCACACGCACACACGCATACATGCACGCACATCCGGGCATGAGAAGGCAGGCACACGCACATCCGGACATGAGAAGGCAGGCACATGCACATCCGGGCATGAGAAGGCAGGCACACGCACACACGCATACATGCACGCACATCCGGGCATGAGAAGGCAGGCACACGCACACACGCACACATGCACGCACATC
The DNA here is from genome assembly GCF_021184085.1 of Oncorhynchus gorbuscha. NCBI lineage: Eukaryota > Metazoa > Chordata > Actinopteri > Salmoniformes > Salmonidae > Oncorhynchus > Oncorhynchus gorbuscha. The sequence goes on along the minus strand of NC_060178.1, from coordinate 79,703,970 downwards.
CGGGCATGAGAAGGCAGGCACACGCACACACGCATACATGCACGCACATCCGGGCATGAGAAGGCAGGCACACGCACACACGCATACATGCACACACATCCGGGCATGAGAAGGCAGGCACACGTACATCCGAGCATGAGAAGGCAGGCACACGCACATCCGGGCATGAGAAGGCAGGCACACGTACATCCGGGCATGAGAAGGCAGGCACACGCACATCCGGGCATGAGAAGGCAGGCACACGCACATCCGGGCATGAGAAGGCAGGCACACGTATATCCGGGCATGAGAAGGCAGGCACGCGCACATCCGGGCATGAGAAGGCAGGCACACGCATACATGCACGCACATCCGGGCATGAGAAGGCAGGCACACGCACACACGCATACACTCACGCACATCCGGGCATGAGAAGGCAGGCACACGCACACACGCACACACGCATACATGCACGCACATCCGGGCATGAGAAGGCAGGCACACGCACACACGCATACATGCACGCACACACCTGACTATTTACCTTGCATTAAACTGGGTGCTGCTTTTGTTCTGCCTGATAAATGATACAAATGTAGCTGTTTTTTCCAACATGATGAAATATTCATAGATATTAAATATTTCATATTAATAACAGCGAGTGGCTACCCATGGTATGTTTAGTGGGTAGAAGAAACAGTGTTTCTTTAGAGAGTGGAGATGCACCGATTTATTCACTAGGGAGGTTCACACTCAGTATCTGTACTGTAGTACAAAACAAATACTGGCCATATCATTGCAAAAAGTGGTTGCCAAACTTGTTAACTTTGTGACCCATGGAAAATAAGTTTGCTGACACCACCAAATTATTTAGTTGAAAACAAATGTGTGGGTGTCGTAGAGATGTACTGATTCACCGATATGCATCGGTCCCCCTTTCAGATGTTTAAGATATGAATGTATCAGTCCGCAGGAGCCCAAACAGATCCAAATGTACCATGAATCGATCTTGAAATTGATTAAAACGTCACTAACTGCAGGTTCACTAACGTTTGATATAACTTTATTTCGCCCGCCCGAAAATACCTCTTATCTGTTGTGACTGAATTGATGCGTCCTCTCTGTCAGTGGCCTATTGAACTAAGCATGTAAATACGTATGACAGTCAGTCAGGTAACATGTGCAAACAGAGCGCAGCTGCTCGTGCCAACATGAGCCAATCCCTAATCTAATACACACATACATATCTGCGCGGCACCTTCAGCATTCAAAAGCTTGTAAAAAGTCTTTCGCAATGTCAAATTATAGGCTTTATTAGTTGGGTGATAACCGATGTAATTTGCTGGGTCATTGTTACCGAATGCGCTGTAGAAAATGTTGGTTTACCTGCAGAGTTGTGAAGGCTACCTGAGTGGACACAACTCACATCTTGCTGATTGGACATTGAACTGCTGATTGGGGTTTTCATTTGCCAGGTTCTCCAAATGAAACATTTTTGGAAGTTTTGCTTTAAACAGTCAATGCATTTGGTCATTTTTACATGAGCAGGGGTAATGTCGTAATTTCATAACAAGGACAGGAAAAATGTTGCGAGTTACACTGTAGGCATGGTCAGAGGTTGGAAGCAGGAGTAGAGCCCCCACAGAGTTCCAAACGGTCTAAACAATTAGCTTTTTAAACGTGGGTGAAATCCAAAACTGTGCTATATTATTTGGTCATAGCTTATTTCTAAAGGTAATATTGACATATGACTAGCTAAAAAAACTAACAATTATCTGCCAAAATGAGAAGATAATCAGTGAGCATCAGTGGTAGATGCTCAGTCTGCCCTATGGTGCCTGCCTACACACACACACACACACACACACACACACACACACACACACACACACACACACACACACACACACACACACACACACACACACACACACACACACACACACACACACACACACACACACACACACACACACACACACACACACACACAGTCTTGTGCAGCTAACCTTGTGGGGACACAAAATTCAGTTAAATTCAAAATCCTATTTTCCATAACCCCTAACCCTATACCTAACCCGTACTCTTACCCTAACCCTAACCTTAACTCAAAAACCTAACCTTGACCATAACCATAAACCTAAACCTAACCTTAGCTCCTAACCCTAACACTAATTCTAGCATTAATTCTAACCTTAAAACATAACACTAATTCTAACCTTAACCCTAAACACCCTAGAAATAGCATTTGACCTAATGCGGACCAACCAAATGTCCCAAGTTGGTCAACATTTTTTTGTTTATTATTCTTCTGGGGACTTCTGGTCCCCGACCACACACACACACACACACTTTTAAACAGTACTTGCAGTTGAAAGCATCTGGGTTCTATCCCCTATTGGTTCACAATTCTAAACTTTGGGGAAAGGGGAACAAAATCCAATAATAAATGTCAATCACCCTGCCAAACATTTTTGTAGCCGCTGCAGTGGTGGCGCTCTCCACTACCGGGGTGCTGAAATAGATTCCACAATACTCCGGCCCGATGAACTTGGTCCTGTCCATGTATACCTATTAGGTCAGTATTTCTGGGCGTTCAAATGTTTTTTCCTAGTTCCCTGTTGTTTTGTATGCTTCACATATGTGTCCTTTCACTACAGTGGAGAGCCGGAGTGTTGTTGTTTCGGGATAACGTTAGCTAGATAAGTAGCTAGCATTTGGAACAAAGTATTTGGAAAAAACTTGAGTTAACCATAGGCCTAAGCAATTATCAATTGAAGAGTCGCCTGAGGTTTGAGAGGAATGGCAGATGCAGTAGCGGAATACAGTGCTGAGGCAGAGGACTGACAATGAGGACGACTGGCTAGCTACTACTCTGAACTGTGTATAGTGAGCTTTCTGGCGCCCAGAGCTGCCGAGGCATCATCCAAGAGGGTTCCATACATTGCGAAGGAGAAGTCCAGTGGCTACAAGACTCAGGCTGGTTCCCAGATTAGCCCTCAACAAGATCATCACCAGACTCCATCTTCATCAACCATCTCCCTGACCACCTTTCTCTGATCAAGCCATGAAGTGTCCCTCTCAATATTTGCAGGATGCACTCGAAGACCTGGCCTCTTTTCGTTTAGTTTGCTTTTGATGCACGTTGAGATTGTTATGAAAAGAGCTATAGAAATCAAAACAATCATTGCACCAAAGATAGTTTATTTTGTTGAGTAGAGCAAAATGCTCTGACACGCACACTGAAAAAATGTATATAGCAAAAGCAGTGTGCAGGTTTATTTTTTCTTTCATGTTATCTGATTGTTACCATGCACCTGCAACAAGATGATGCTCAGATGTGTGAGTGTATTTTTTAATGTTGAAATTTTGAAAGTAAAACACACCAACAGTCGATGCACCCGATATCAAATTTTATTGAATTTTTTCAAAAAAGAAACACTTTTCAATGAAGACTTCACTAAAATCAGTACAAAATTAATAAATAATTGCTATAAATAAAATACATACAAAATATATAAAACTACTCCTTAATCATGACCTCTAAAATGTCCATCGGGCATACCTCCCTGGCAGTCACCACCTTCTCCCACTCCTTCTCCAGTGTCCACATTTGGACCCTTATGAAGGGGATAGGAGCCCACATCTGCACCTAGGGATAATTAGGAGATGATGACCGGTGGGGTGATGGAGTGGCAGCCACCCAGCGCCTCATGCATCACAGCATACCACTTCCAGGATGCGTCAGTGGACTAACCCAGTGCTGACTCTGGTGGGGGGAGCTTTCAACTCCTGAACAATATGGAATACTTGCAGCTTAATAACATGTCCAGTACCAGTCAAAAGTTTGGACAAACCTATTCATTCAAGGGTTATTCTTTATTTGTATTAGGTTTTACATTGTAGACAAATAATGAAGACTGGCTGCTTTTCCTTCACTTTGTGGACCAACTCACCCCAAATTGGGTTGAGGTGAGGTGATTGTGGAGGCCAGGTCATCTGATGCAGAACTCCATCACTCTCTTTCTTGATCAAATAGCTCTTACACATCCTGGAGGTGTGTTGGGTCATTGTCCTGTTGAAAAACAAATTATAGTCCCACTAAGCGTTAACCAGATGGGATGGCGTATTGCTGCAGAATGTGGTAGCCATGCTGGTTAGGTGTGCCTTGAATGATACATAAATCACTGACAGTGTCACCAGCAAAGCACCCCAACACCATCACATCTCCTCATCCACGCCTATGGTGGGAACCACACATGCTGAGATCATCTGTTCACCTACTCTGTGTCTCGCAAAGACACAGTGGTTGGAACCACACATCTCAAATTTGGACACCTCAGACCAAAAGGACAGATCTCCACTGGTCCATCATGTTTCTTGGCCCAAGCAAGACTCTTCTTCTTGGTGTCCTTTAGTACTCCTCTGAACAGTTGATGTTGAGATGTGTCTGTTACTTGAACTCTGTGAAGCATTTACTTGGTCTTCAAGTTCTGAGGCTGTTAACTCCAATGAACATATCCACTGCAGTATTTTTTTATTTATTTTATTTAACCTTTTTTTAAACTAGGCAAGTCAGTTATGAACAAATTCTTATTTACAATGACGGCCTACCAAAAGGCCTCCCGCGGGGACAGGGGCTGGGATTACAAATAAAAAATTAACTACAAATATAGGACAAAACATACATCAAGACAAGAGACATCACAACACTAGATAAAGAGAGACCTAAGACAACAACATAGCATGGCAGCAACACATAATAACACAGCATTGTTGTAGCAACACAACATGGCAACAGAACAACATGGTAGCAGTACAAAACATGGTACAAACGTTATTAGGCACAGACAACAGCACAAAGGGCAAGAAGGAAGAGACAACAATGCATCACCTGAAGCAGCCACATCTGTCAGTAAGTGTCCATCATTGAGTCTTTGAATGAAGAGATGGAGATAAAACTGTCGGGTTCGAGTGTTTGTTGCAGCTTGTTCCAGTCGTTAGCTGCAGCGAACTGAAAAGAGGAGCGACCCAGGGGTGTGTGTGCTTTGGGGACCTTTAACAGAATGTGACTGGCAGAACGAGGGTTTTATGTGGAGGATGAGGGCTGCAGTAGGTATCTCAGATAGGGGGGAGTGAGCACTAAGAGGGTTTTATAAATATACAACAACCAGTGGGTCTTGCGACAGGTATACAGAGATGACCAGTTTACAGAAGAGTATAGAGTGCAGTGATGTGTCCTATAAGGGACATTTGGTAGCAAATCTGATGGCTGAATGGTAAAGAACATCCAGCCGAATCAGGGTTAGTTTGGCAGCTGAGATAAAAGAGGAACGACTACGATAGAGGAAACCAAGTCTAGATTTAACTTTAGTCTGCAGCTTTGATATGTGTTGAGAGAAGGACAGTGCCATACTCCCAAGTACTTGTATGAGGTGACTACCTCAAGCTCTAAACCCCCAGAGGTAGTGATCACACTGGTGGGGAGAGGGGCATTCTGCTTAACAAGCCACATTACCTTTGTTTTGGAGGTGTTCAGAACAAGGTTAATTAAGGGCAGTGAAAGCTTGTTGGACACTAAGAAAACTTTTTTGTAGAGTGTTTAAAACAAAACCCGGAAGGGGCCAGCTGAGTATAAGATTGTACCATCTGGATATAAATGCATGAGAGAGCTTCCTACTGCCTCAGCTATGTTGTTGTCGTTACTCATTGTGTATTTATTATCACTTTTTCATTACTTTCATATTATTTCTCTATTTTCTTACTATTACCATTGTTGGGAAGGGCATTTCACTGTTAGTCTACACCTGTTGTTTACGAAGCATGACGAGAAAAAATGTATTTGATTTTCCGACACTTACTTTGTCCATATAAACCATTGCACTGTTCACTCACTCACTCACTCACTCACTCACTCACTCACTCACTCACTCACTCACTCACTCACTCACTCACTCACACACACATACACACACACGCCCACAAATTGAAACTGACTCATTCATACACACACACTCACATAAAATCATCATATACAGTGCAATCGGAAAGTATTCAGACCCCTTGACTGTTGATACATTTGGTTATGTTACAGCCTTATTCTAAAATGGATTAAATTGTTTTCAACCTCATCAATCTACACATTATAATGTCAAACCTAAAAACAGGTTTTTAGAAATGTTTGCACATTTATATAAATAAAAACCCTGAAATATCACATGTATATAAGTATTTAGACAATTTACTCAGTACTTTGTTGAAGCGCCTTTGACAGCAATTACAGCCTCGGATTTTCTTGGGTATGAAGCCACAAGCTTGGCACACATGTATTTGGGGACATTCTCCCATTCGTCTCTGCAGATCCTCTCAAGCTCTGTCAGGTTGGATGGGGAGCGTCGCTGCACAGCTATCTTCAGGTCTCTCCAGAGATGTTCAATCTCGTTCAAGTCCGGGCTCTGGTGCCAGGTTTCCTCCAGACATGACGCTTTGCATTCAGACCAAATAGTTCAATCTTGGTTTCATCAGATCAGAGAATCTTGTATCTCATGGTCTGAGAGTCATTTAGGTACCTTTTGGCAAACTCCAAGCGGGCTGTCATGTCCCTTTCTAAAATGTCAAAAACTTGTTTTCGCTTTGTCATTATAGGGTATTGTGAAAAAATGATATTTAATCAATTTTAGAATAAGGCTGAAACTTAACAAAATGTGGAAAAGGTCAAGGGGTCTGAATACTTTTCGAATGCACTGTATGCTGCTGCTACTCTTTTTATCATGTATCCTGATGCCGAGTCACCTTACCCCAATACACATCTACGCCCACCACTCCAGTATTCCTGCACATTGTAAATATGGTATTGGAACTGACCCTGAAACTTGTGTTTCCTTGTTCTACGTTACTTTTTTATACGACTACTGATGTTGATTCCTGCATTGTTGGGAAAGAACTTGTTAGAAAGGCATTTCACTCTATTTGTGCACGTGGCATCAGTGTTTTCTTCTCCCGGTACCTGATCAATTATTTTTAACAACCTTGTCGTAGCCGTCCTTGTCGTTCCCTGAATCCGTTTCAATCGTGCAAGTTGTCCGACCATGTTTTTTCCTGGTGAACTTCACATTCACAAAATAGTCCTCACTATCCATTTTTCTTGTTGTTTTCTTCGAGGAATCCTTCCTTCCTGGGTTTGGGCACCAATTTTGTGGTGTTTAAATCTGTAAATCTTTGAAACAGTACTTGCAGTTGAAAATAATCTGGGTTTTATTCCTTATTCGTTTACCATTCTAAACTTTGGGGATAGGGAAGTGGAACAAATTCCAATCATAGATGCCATTCATCCTGTCAGCCCTTTCCACACAGGTGTGTGGCATCTCCTCTTAATGAGGGCTGTTGGGGGCTGGGCGTGCCCGTTGCAGTGGTGGAACTCTCTACTGGGGGGCTGAAATAAGTTTAACATAGGGCGTTGGTATTCATTTTCCAAACATACAACCAAACATATAAAACAATGTCCCTAGCAAAAGCCCAAGAGAAACTGTTGCAGAAATACAACTCAGTGAACCCTAGTTGTAAGAGTGAGAGAGCGAGAGAGATGAGAGAGCATGAGGAAGAGTGAGGGAGAGAGGAGATAGAGAAGTGAGTGAGAGAGAGAAAGAGAAAGAGAGAGAGAGAGAGAGAGAGAGAGAGAGAGAGAGAGAGAGAGAGAGAGAGAGAGAGAGAGAGAGAGAGAGAGAGAGAACAGCAGGTTGTAGTGAAGCCTTTATGTTTTCAATCAGTCCTCTCTCCTTTTCTTTCTTTAATCATCCCTCCATCCTCTCCTCCACCCCCCTCCTACACTCCATCTATCACTGTTGAAGGGTGTGTGCGTATGTGTGTGTGCGTGTGTTTGTGTGTCCTGCTGACCCAATCAGCACACACCCTGCTGGGTAACCATAGTAATGGAAGAAGCAGAAAGAACATCAAATCTGCATGTGCATCTGCATTTCCTCTCCTCCTCCCTCCTTTCCTCTCCCTCATCCTCCCATCCTAACCCTGCTCAGTGCTGTAATCAAAGGTAGACTGTGAGCATCCAGTCCTCAAAGGAAAAAGAGGAGAATGAAAGAAAAGTCAGAGTAAAGAGATGCACATGAATATGTTAGCTCTGCAGGTGGCCCACTTTGTACTAATAAAGTCAACATGAGTTCAACAGGAAGGATGGTCTGAATGTAACCTCTTAAATGTGTTGTTTTACAGGGTCAGCCATAGCCATGTTTGGTAGGTTACTTTTTCACTGTCCAAAATTAGAATCAGTCATTTTACTTTTTGATTACCCCCAAACTCTGTAACGTAATCTGATTACTTTTACTTTCTTTTAAATGACTTTCCCTTTTAAGAAGTGCAGGTTAGTAGCTGGCACAGCCACAAAGTCACACAATCTGATTTTAAACCTTACCTTAGCCACACTGCTAATCCTAATGCCTAAGCCTAACCTTAAAGTAAGACCAAAAAGCACATTTTTGTTTTGATACATTTTTACAATATAGTCACCTCTCTCTGTCTCTCTCTCTCTCTCTCTCTCTCTCTCTCTCTCTCTCTCTCTCTCTCTCAAAGCCAGTGTGTGGGCTGGATTTTAAATAACAGACTAATTAGCTGCATGACAATGTTTTCGTTTAATGATTACATTAAAAGCATTCTTTGCAAAAAAACACATCTTCCTCTCACTCTTCTTCAATCAAACACTTTTTTCTCACACAGAGCTTTTCACTCCCACCTGTCAGCAAAAGCCAATTGTCTCCACACTTTAATTTGGACTTTTTCTCGCTCATTCTTTATACCCGTCTCTCTCAATCTTTTGACAAAACCGAACTTTCATCATACTTTTGAAGAACCTCTGTCTGTCCAATCTATCGCCATCCCTCCCTCTTTAATTTGTTGTCTATACTATTAATATGATATGAGCCTCGGCTGTAGACGATGGCTGGAAGTCATCTAATAAGTAATGGACTCATATATATAATGGGCGAAAGAAGAAGCCTAGGCTTAATAACCTAAACTATGCCGAAGACAGGACAACTAGCTACTGCCACATTGTACAACATACATATCACTCAGATTACAGGACTGGGAAGACAGGTACAATTTGTAACCTTGGACATTTGCCACAATGTCGACGCTGGTGGCAGTGAGAGTAATTGCATGCCTGCACTTGAACGCGCTTTATATCATTCACCATACTCTGAGTAATACTTCCGGCGCCGACAGAGATGGCCGCCTCGCTTCGCGTTCCTAGGAAACTATGCAGTTTTTTTTTTTTACGTGTTATTTCTTACATTAGTACCCCAGGTCATCTTAGGTTTCATTACATACAGTCGAGAAGAACTACTGAATATAAGATCAGCGTCAACTCACCATCAGTACGACCAAGAATATGTTTTCCGCGACGCGGATCCTGTGTTCTGCCTTACAAACAGGACAACAGAATGGATCGCATGCAGCGACCCAAGAAAACGACTCCGAAAAAGTGGGAAACGTAGCGGTCTTCTGGTCAGACTCCGAACAAGGGCACATCGCGCACCACTCCCCAGCATTCTTCTTGCCAATGTCCAGTCTCTTGACAACAAGGTTGACGAAATCCGAGCAAGGGGGCATTCCAGAGGGACATCAGAGACTGCAACGTTCTCTGCTTCACGGAAACATGGCTTACTGGGAAGACGCTATCCGATGCGGTGCAGCCAACGGGTTTCTCCACGCATCGCGCTGACAGAAACAAACATCTTTCTTGTAAGAAGAGTGGCGGGGGCGTATGCCTCATGACTAACGAGACATGGTGTGATGAAGGAAACATACAGGAACTCAAATCCTTCTGTTCACCTGATTTAGAATTCCTCACAATCAAATGTAGAGCGCATTATCTTCCAAGAGAATTATCTTCGATTATAATCACAGCCGTATATATCCCCCACCCAAGCAGACACATCGATGGCTCTGAACTAACTTTATTTAACTCTTTGCAAACTGGAAACCATTTATCCGGAAGCTGCATTCATTGTAGCTGGGGATTTTAACAATGCTAATCTGAAAACAAGACTCCCTAAATTTTATCAGCATATCGATTGCGCAACCAGGGGTGGTAAAACCTTGGATCATTGTTACTCTAACTTCCGCGACGCATATAAGGCCCTGCCCCGCCCCCCTTTCGGAAAAGCTGACCACGACTCCATTTTGTTGATCCCTGCCTACAGGCAGAAACTAAAACAAGAGGCTCCCACGCTGAGGTCTGTCCAACGCTGGTCAGACCAAGCTGACTCCACACTCCAAGACTGCTTCCATCACGTGGACTGGGACATGTTTCGTATTGCGTCAGATAAAAATATTGACGAATACGCTGATTCGGTGTGCGAGTTCATTAGAACGTGCGTCAAAGATGTCGTTCCCATAGCAACGATAAAAACATTCCCTAACCAGAAACCGTGGATTGATGGCAGCATCCGCGTGAAACTGAAAGCACGAACCACTGCTTTTAATCAGGGCAAGGTGTCTGGCAACATGACCGAATACAAAACAGTGCAGCTATTCCCTCCGCAAGGCTATTAAACAAGCTAAGCGTCAATACAGAGACAAAGTGGAATCTCAATTCAACGGCTCAGACACAAGAGGCATGTGGCAGGGTCTACAGTCAATCACGGACTACAAGAAGAAACCCAGCCAAAGTCACGGACCAGGATGTCTTGCTCCCAGGCAGACTAAATAACTTTTTTGCCCGCTTTGAGGACAACACAGTGCCACTGACACGGCCTGCAACGAAAACATGCGGTCTCTCCTTCACTGCAGCTGAGGTGAGTAAGACATTTAAACGTGTTAACCCTCGCAAGGCTGCAGGCCCAGACGGCATCCCCAGCCGCGCCCTCAGAGCATGCGCAGACCAGCTGGCCGGTGTGTTTACGGACATATTCAATCAATCCCTATACCTGTCATGTATTGTAATGTATTGTCATGTCTTGTCCCTGTGCTTTCTCTTCTCTTCGTTTCCCCCTGCTGTCGTATTAGGTTTCTTTCTCTCTCTCTATCGTTCCGTTTCTGCTCCCAGCTGTTCCTCATTCTCCTAACGACCTCGTTTACTCTCTCACACCTGTCCCCTATTTTGCCCTCTGATTAGGTCCCTATTTCTCTCTCGGTTTCTGCCTCTGTCCTTGTCGGATTCTTGTTTGCTGTTTGCTGTGTCCTTGTTCCGTCCTGTCGTGTTTTGCCTTTTCATCAGATGCTGCGTGTGAGCAGGTGTCTCGTTCCGCTACGGCCCGCGCCTACCCGAAGGGACCTGCAGTCTGTTGCCGCTTATCCTGCAATTCTCCTCAACAACTATAGAGGATTTATGTTTTCCCTGTTTGGACATTTCCTGTAAAGGATTAAGGATTATGTTTTCTCTGGTTGGACTTTAATAAACTCGTTTTCTGTTAAGTCGCTTTTGGGTCCTCACTCACCTGCATAACAGAAGAATCCGACCAAGAATGGACCCGGCGACTACGGATCCTCGCTACTCAGCCGTCGAGGTCCAGGGAGCGATGCTCGGCAGACACAAGCAGGAATTGTCTGCTGCTCGGCATGCCGTTGAGACCCTGGCCGCTCAGGTCTCCGACCTCTCAAAACAGTTTCACAATCTCCGTCTCGATCCACCTGCTACTTCCTGGGCTTCCGAGTCTCCGGAGCCCAGAATTAACCTCTTAGGCCGACCCACACCGCATTCGGTCGCGTAATCATAGCCTCAAGCTCATTACCATAACGCAACGTTAGCGATTTCTAAAAATCGCAAATGAAATGAAATAAATATGCCTGTTCTCAAGCTTATCCTTTTCTTAACAATCCTGTCGTCTCAGATTTTCAAAATATGCTTTAGAACCAGAGAAAATCAATAATTTGTGTAAGAGTGGTGATAGCTAGCTTAGCATTTAGCGTTAGCATTTAGCACGCAACATATTCACAAAAACCAGCAAAGGGATCAAATAAAATAATTTACCTTTGAAGAACTTCAGATGTTTCAATGAGGAGACTCTCAGTTACATAGCAGATGTCCAGTTTTTCCTGAAAGATGCTTGTGTAGGACACAACGTTCCGTTTTGTTACTATGCATTTGGCTACCGAAACTAACCGAAAATTCAGTCACCTACACGTCAAACTTTTTTCCGAATTAACTCCATAATATCGACTGAAACATGGAAAACGTTGTTTGAATCAATCCTCAAGGTGTTTTGTCATATATCTCTTCATTGAAATGCCATTCCTGGAAGCCTGCATTGTTCTCAGATTCGGATGGAAAAATACTGGTAGGTGACTTTTGCGCACCAATTTCCACACAGACACTGTGCGGGACCCCTGGTAAATGTAGTCTCTTATGGTCAATCTTCCAATGATATGCCTACAAATATGTCACAATGCTGCAGACACCTTGGGGAAACGATAGAAAGTGTCCGTTCATTCCTGTCGCATTCACAGCCATATAAGGCGATCATGGAAAACGTGCCATCAGAAATCCTGTTGATTTCCTGGTCGCTCAAACATCTTGGTTTTGCCTGTAGCTTTTGTTCTAAGGCACTCACAGTGAAAATCTTTGCAGTTCTGGAAACGTCAGAGTGTCTTCTTTCCAAAACTATCAATTCCAAGCATAGTCGAGCATCTTTTCGTGACAAAATATTGCGCTAAAAACGGGCACGTCTTTTTATCCAAAAATGAAATACTGCCCCTAGAGTCTTAAGAGGTTAATAACCCACCGTGTTACTCTGGGCAGCCCACTGAATGCCGCTCGTTTCTCACCCAGTGTGATATTGTGTTCTCTCTCCAGTCCAACACATACTCAAGGGGTAGAGCTCGTATCGCCTACGTCATATCTCTCCTTACTGGACGGGCTCATGAGTGGGGCACGGCAATCTGGGAGGCAAGGGCTGAGTGTACTAACGAGTATCAGAACTTTAAAGAGGAGATGATACGGGTTTTTGATCGTTCAGTGTTTGGGAAAGAGGCTTCCAGGGCCCTGGCTTCCCTATGTCAAGGTGATCGATCCATAACGGATTACTCTATAGAGTTTCGCACTCTTGCTGCCTCCAGTGACTGGAACGAGCCGGCGTTGCTCGCTCGTTTTTTTGGAGGGTCTCCACGCTGAGGTTAAGGATGAGATTCTCTCCCGGGAGGTTCCTTCCAGCGTGGATTCTTTGATTGAACTCGCCATCCGCATAGAACGACGGGTAGATCTTCGTCACCGAGCTCGTGGAAGAGAGCTCGCGTTAACAGTGTCCCCCCTCTCCGCATCACTACCATCTCCCCCCACTGGCTCAGGTGTTGAGCCCATGCAGCTGGGGGGTATTCGCATCTCGACTAAGGAGAGGGAACGGAGAATCACCAACCGCCTCTGTCTCTATTGCGGTTCCGCTGGACATTTTGTCATTTCATGTCCAGTAAAAGCCAGAGCTCATCAGTAAGCGGAGGGCTACTGATAAGCGCTACTAGACGGTCCTCTCCGTCAAGTACCTGTTCTACCTTGTCGGTCCATCTACGCTGGACCGGTTCGGCAGCTTCCTGCAGTGCCTTGATAGACTCTGGGGCTGAGGGCTGTTTTATGGACGAAGCCTGGGCTCGGGAACATGACATTCCTCTCAGACAGTTAGGGGAGCCCACGGCCATGTTCGCCTTGGATGGTAGTCCTCTCCCCAGTATATTATGTGAAACACTACCTTTAACCCTCACAGTTTCTGGTAACCATAGTGAAACCATTTCTTTTTTGATTTTTCGTTCACCTTTTACACCTGTTGTTTTGGGTCATCCCTGGCTAGTGTGTCATAATCCTTCTATTAATTGGTCTAGTAATTCTATCCTATCCTGGAACGTTTCTTGTCATGTGAAATGTTTAATGTCTGCTATCCCTCCTGTTTCTTCTGCCCCCTCTTCACAGGAGGAGCCTGGTGATTTGACAGGGGTGCCGGAGGAATATCATGATCTGCGCACGGTCTTCAGTCGGTCCAGGGCCACCTCCCTTCCTCCTCACCGGTCGTATGATTGTAGTATTGATCTCCTTCCGGGGACCACTCCCCCCCGGGGTAGACTATACTCTCTGTCGGCTCCCGAATGTAAGGCTCTCGAAGATTATCTGTCTGTTGCTCTCGACGCCGGTACCGTAGTGCCTTCTTCCTCTCCTGCCGGAGCGGGGGTTTTTTTTTTGTTAAGAAAAAGGACGGTACCCTGCGCCCCTGCGTGGATTATCGAGGGCTGAATGACATAACGGTTAAGAATTGTTATCCGCTTCCCCTTATGTCGTCAGCCTTCGAGATTCTGCAGGGAGCCAGGTTCTTTCCTAAGTTGGACCTTCGTAACGCTTACCATCTCGTGCGCATCAGGGAGGGGGACGAGTGGAAAACGGCGTTTAACACTCCGTTAGGGCATTTTGAATACCGGGTTCTGCCGTTCGGTCTCGCTAATGCTCCAGCTGTCTTTCAGGCATTAGTGAATGATGTACTGAGAGATATGCTGAACATCTTTGTTTTCGTTTACCTTGACGATATCCTGATTTTTTCACCGTCACTCCAGATTCATGTTCAGCACGTTCGACGTGTCCTCCAGCGCCTTTTAGAGAATTGTCTTTATGTGAAGGCTGAGAAGTGCGCTTTTCATGTCTCCTCCGTCACATTTCTCGGTTCTGTTATTTCCGCTGAAGGCATTCAGATGGATCCCGCTAAGGTCCATGCTGTCAGCGATTGGCCCGTCCCTAAGTCACGTGTCGAGCTGCAGCGCTTTCTCGGTTTCGCAAATTTCTATCGGCGTTTCATTCGTAATTTCGGTCAAGTGGCAGCCCCTCTCACAGCCCTTACTTCTGTCAAGACGTGCTTTAAGTGGTCCGTTTCCGCCCAGGGAGCTTTTGATCTCCTCAAGAAGCGTTTTACATCCGCTCCTATCCTTGTTACTCCTGACGTCACTAAACAATTCATTGTCGAGGTTGACGCGTCAGAGGTGGGCGTGGGAGCCATTCTGTCCCAGCGCTCCCATTCTGACGATAAGGTCCACCCTTGCGCGTATTTTTCTCATCGCCTGTCGCCGTCGGAACGTAACTATGATGTGGGAAACCGCGAACTGCTCGCCATCCGCTTAGCCCTAGGCGAATGGCGACAGTGGTTGGAGGGGGCGACCGTTCCTTTTGTCGTTTGGACTGACCATAAGAACCTTGAGTACATCCATTCTGCCAAACGACTCAATGCGCGTCAGGCTCGTTGGGCGTTGTTTTTCGCTCGTTTCGAGTTCGTGATTTCTTATCGTCCGGGCACTAAGAACACCAAGCCTGATGCTTTATCCCGTCTCTTCAGTTCTTCTGTAGCCTCTACCGACCCCGAGGGGATTCTCCCTGAGGGGCGTGTTGTCGGGTTGACTGTCTGGGGAATTGAGAGACAGGTAAAGCAAGCACTCACTCACACTCCGTCGCCGCGCGCTTGTCCTAGTAACCTTCTTTTCGTTCCCGTTTCTACTCGTCTGGCCGGTCTTCAGTGGGCTCACTCTGCCAAGTTAGCTGGCCACCCCGGCGTTCGGGGTACGCTTGCTTCTATTCGCCAGCGTTTTTGGTGGCCTACTCAGGAACGTGACACGCGCCGTTTCGTGGCTGCTTGTTCGGACTGCGCGCAGACTAAGTCAGGTAACTCTCCTCCTGCCGGTCGTCTCAGACCGCTTTCCACTCCCTCTCGACCATGGTCTCACATCGCCTTAGACTTTATTACCGGTCTGCCTTCGTCAGCGGGGAAGACTGTTATTCTAACGGTTGTCGATAGGTTCTCTAACGCGGCTCATTTTATTCCCCTCGCTAAGCTTCCTTCCGCTAAAAAGACGGCACAAATCATCATTGAGAATGTGTTCAGAATTCATGGCCTTCCGTCAGACGCCGTTTCGGACAGAGGTCCGCAATTCACGTCTCAGTTTTGGAGGGAGTTTTGTCGTTTGATTGGGGCTTCCGTCAGTCTCTCTTCCGGTTTTCATCCCCAGTGTAACGGTCAAGCAGAACGGGCCAATCAGACTATTGGTCGCATCTTACGCAGTCTTTCCTTTCGAAACCCTGCGTCTTGGGCAGAACAGCTCCCCTGGGCAGAATACGCTCACAACTCGCTTCCTTCGTCTGCGACCGGGCTATCTCCTTTTCAGAGTAGCCTTGGGTACCAGCCCCTCTGTTCTCGTCCCAGCTCGCAGAGTCCAGCGTTCCCTCCGCTCAGGCTTTTGTCCAACGTTGTGAGCGCACCTGGAAGAGGGTCAGGTCTGCACTTTGCCGTTATAGGGCGCAGACTGTGAGAGCCGCTAATAAGCGTAGGACTAAGAGTCCTAGGTATTGTCGCGGTCAGAGAGTATGGCTCTCCACTCGTAACCTTCCCCTTACGACAGCTTCTCGCAAATTGACCCCGCGGTTCATTGGTCCGTTCCGTATTTCTCAGGTCGTTAATCCTGTCGCAGTGCGACTTCTTCTTGCGCGACATCTTCGTCGCGTCCACCCAGTCTTCCATGTCTCCTGTGTCAAGCCTTTTCTTCGCGCCCCCCGTTCGTCTCCCCCCCCCCCCCGTCCTTGTCGAGGGCGCACCTATCTACAGGGTCCGGAAGATTATGGACATGCGTTCTCGGGGACGTGGTCACCAGTACTTAGTGGATTGGGTGGGGTACGGTCCTGAGGAGAGGAGTTGGGTTCCATCTCGGGACGTGCTGGACCGTTCGCTGATCGATGATTTCCTCCGTTGCCGCCAGGTTTCCTCCTCGAGTGCGCCAGGAGGCGCTCTGTGAGTGGGGGGGGGGGTACTGTCATGTATTGTCATGTATTGTCATGTCTTGTCCCTGTGCTTTCTCTTCTCTTCGTTTCCCCCTGCTGTCGTATTAGGTTTCTTTCTCTCTCTCTATCCCTCTCTCTCTCTATCGTTCCGTTCCTGCTCCCAGCTGTTCCTCATTCTCCTAACGACCTCGTTTACTCTCTCACACCTGTCCCCTATTTTGCCCTCTGATTAGGTCCCTATTTCTCTCTCGGTTTCTGCCTCTGTCCTTGTCGGATTCTTGTTTGCTGTTTGTTGTGTCTTTGTTCCGTCCTGTCGTGTTTTGCCTTTTCATCAGATGCTGCGTGTGAGCAGGTGTCTCGTTCCGCTACGGCCCGCGCCTACCCGAAGGGACCTGCAGTCTGTTGCCGCTTATCCTGCAATTCTCCTCAACAACTATAGAGGATTTATGTTTTCCCTGTTTGGACATTTCCTGTAAAGGATTAAGGATTATGTTTTCTCTGTTTGGACTTTAATAAACTCGTTTTCTGTTAAGTCGCTTTTGGGTCCTCACTCACCTGCATAACAATACCAGTCTGCTGTTCCCACATGCTTCAAGAGGGCCACCATTGTTCCTGTTCCCAAGAAAGCTAAGGTAACTCAGCTAAACGACTACTGCCCCGTAGCACTCACTTCCGTCATCATGAAGTGCTTTGAGAGACTAGTCAAGGACCATATCACCTCCACCCTACCTGACACCCTAGACCCACTCCAATTTGCTTACCGCCCAAATAGGTCCACAGACGATGCAATCTCAACCACACTGCACACTGCCCTAACCCACCTGGACAAGAGGAATACCTATGTGAGAATGCTGTTCATCGACTACAGCTCGGCATTCAACACCATAGTACCGTCCAAGCTCGTCATCAAGCTCGAGACCCTGGGTCTCGACCCCGCCCTGTGCAACTGGGTACTGGACTTCCTGACGGGCCGCCCCCAGGTGGTGAGGGTAGGCAACAACATCTCCTCCCCGCTGATCCTCAACACGGGGGCCCCACAAGGGTGCGTTCTGAGCCCTCTCCTGTACTCCCTGTTCACCCACGACTGCGTGGCCACGCACGCCTCCAACTCAATCATCAAGTTTGTGGACGACACAACAGTGGTAGGCTTGTTTACCAACAACGACGCGACGGCCTACAGGGAGGAGGTGAGGGCCCTCGGAGTGTGGTGTCAGGAAAATAACCTCACACTCAACGTCAACAAAACTAAGGAGATGATTGTGGACTTCAGGAAACAGCAGAGGGAACACCCCCCTATCCACATCGATGGAACAGTAGTGGAGAGGGTAGCAAGTTTTAAGTTCCTCGGCATACACATCACAGACAAACTGAATTGGTCCACTCACACTGACAGCGTCGTGAAGAAGGCGCAGCAGCGCCTATTCAACCTCAGGAGGCTGAAGAAATTCGGCTTGTCACCAAAAGCACTCACAAACTTCTACAGATGCACAATCGAGAGCATCCTGGCGGGCTGTATCACCGCCTGGTACGGCAACTGCTCCGCCCATCGACTGCATCCTTATGTAATACATGTATCACTAGCCACTTTAACTATGCCACTTTGTTTACTTTGTCTACATACTCATCTCATATGTATATACTGTACTCGATACCATCTACTGTATAATGCTCTGTACCATCACTCATTCATATATCCTTATGTACATATTCTTTATCCTCTTACACTGTGTATAAGACAGTAGTTTTGGAATTGTTAGTTAGATTAGTTATCACTGCATTGTCGGAACTAGAAGCACAAGCATTTCGCTACACTCGCATTAACATCTGCTAACCATGTGTATGTGACAAATACAATTTGATTTGATTTGATTTGAGTATGAGTGTGCTAGACTGACAGGGCTGTCTGCCAGAGAGCCTGCTCAGAATTGCATGGACTCACCATTGACGGTCACAGAGGAACATTTTTTAACTCTAGTGGAGCAGAATTGATAGCAGCGACAAAAAAAAATGACATAGGAAAATGCTTACTTTTAATGATGGAAATTGACAACATCTCACGCACATTAGCTCGTAAGCCAAAACTAGTCTCTAGCATTGGTCAAAACTACTTTCAATTGCGGAAGCCTGGGCTCTCCCAGCTGTTTGTCATTGGTGAAAAAGTACATATTGACAGGACACAAATATTTGCTGAACTAAAGCACAAATATCAACCTGCATTTTAAACTTTAAATAAATAGCTGAAGTCGGAAGTTTACATACACTTAGGTTGGATTCGTTAAAACTCGTTTTTCAACCACTCCACAAATTTCTTGTTAACGAACTATAGTTTTGGCAAGTCGGTTAGGACAACTAATTTGCGCATGACACAAGTAATTTTTCCAACAATTGTTAACAGACAGATTATTTCACTTATAATTCACTATATCACAATTCCAGTTGGTCAGAAGTTTACATACACTAAGTTGACTGTGCCTTTAAACAGCTTGGAAAATTCCAGAAAATTATGTAATGGCTTTAGAAGCTTCTGATAGGCTAATTGACATAATTTGAGTCAATTGGAGTTGTACCTGTGGATGTATTTCAAGGCCTACCTGTGCCTCTTTGCTTGAAATCATGGGAAAATCAGCCAAGACAAAAATACAAAAATTGTAGACCTCCACAAGTCTGGTTCATCCTTGGGAGCAATTTCCAAAGGCCTGAAGGTACCACGTTCATGGGTACAAACAATAGTAGGCAAGTATAAACACCATGGGACCATGCAGCCGTCATACCACTCAGGAAGGAGACGCGTTCTGTCTCCGAGAGATGAACACACTTTGGTGCTGAAGATGCTGGAGGAAAACAGGTACAAAATAATCTATATCCACAGTAAAACGAGTCCTGTATCGACATAACCTGAAAGGCCACTCAGGAAGAAGCCACTGCTCCAAAACCGCCATAAAAAAGTCAAACTACGGTGTGCAACTGCACATGGGGACAAAGATCATACTTTTTGGAGAAATGTCCTCTGTTCTAATGAAACAAAAATGGAACTGTTTGGCCATCGTTATGTTTGGAGGGAAAAAGGGGGATGCTTGCAACCCGAAGAACCCCATCCCAACCGTGAAGCACAGTGGTGGCAGAATCGTTTTTGGCATTTCAACATTTCAAGACATCAGTCAAGAAGTTAAAGCTTGGTCGCAAATGGGTCTTCCAAATGGACAAGAACTTCCAAAGTTGTAGCAAAATGGCTTAACTTCTTGGTGACAGTATTTTCACGTCCGGATGAAATGCATGCTACTCATCCCCAGAAAATAAGATATGCATTAGTTAGTAGATTTTGATGGAAGACACTCTGACGTTTCTAAAACTGTTTGAATCATGTCTGTGAGTATAACAGAACTTATTTAGCAGGCGAAACCTTTCAGGTTTTTTTTTTAGGATTTCATTGGGAATCCAGATTTCTAAGGGACCTTCTTGCAGTTCCTATTGCTTCCACTGGATGTCACCAGTCTTTGGTTGAGGTTATTCCTTTTGTGTAATGAAGAAGTACGGCCTTGAACAAGGGTCACTTGAAGTGTACTGTTAGATAGAGGCGCGTGACCTGAAAGCATGCTTCAGTTTGTTTTCTACCTGTTTTTTATTTATTTTTCCAGGCAAGTCAGTTAAGAACAAATTCTTATTTTCAATGACAGCGTAGGAACAGTGGGTTAACTGCCTGTTCAGGGGCAGAACAACAGATTTGTACCTTGTCAGCTCAGGGGTTTTGAACTTGCAACCTTCCGGTTACTAGTCCAACGCTCTAACCACTAGGCTACCCTGCCGCCTGTATTGAACACAGGTAATGGTCACGAATTATATGTTTACTAATGAATGCCTAGGTACATAGCCAGCTAACCCGCTAGCTAGTTACATGCTTAAGCTTATTAACTAGCTAGCTACATTGCATGGGCAGAAATGGAACTATGAAAATGTGATTTGTTAACATATTGACAGATTCATCAGGAATCAAGGTAAGTGCAGACTGTGAAGTAACAATGTTTATTGTAACGCCCTGGGCAGGCAAAGACAGGTCAAGACAGGCAAGGGTCGATAATCCAGAGTAGAAAGAGTAGAGGCCAATGTACAGGAGGACGAGAAAAAGAGAGACTGGGGGAAAACAAGCCGAGACAAAACACTGGTAGGCTTGAACAAACAAGACGAACTGGCACAGAGAGACACAGGGGATAATGGGCGACACAGGGGGATTGGAGACAAGCACAGGTGAAATGGATCAGGGCGTGACAAGATTCTGAATAGCGAATTTATGCTAAGCAATGTAGCTACCTTGACTAGCTAATGAGACAACTAAATGGTGTGCAACATGAAAATATTGTGTAATTTACATTGTGTCATTTATTGACAGCCCCTAACTAGACCCGGTGAAAGGCTATCCAAAGTCAAACCAACTTTGCCAAGGTCGCACACCAGCCTGCAGTAGCTAATTGGCAAAATAATTTGTCTAACTCTTTTCACATCAAACTACACCCTGAAACCAACTCACGTTTGAATTCAGTCATGGCCGCTAGCATTTCTTAATGAACCAAATCTAAAACGAGGCCATATAAGAAAGTGCAGTCGCTGTAACGAAGACGCTGGGAGTTGAGAAGCAGGTGGCAAGTTTAAGAAAACAAAGAACGATACAACATAGGAGTAGCATCTGAACATGGAACACAAACAATAATGCATGGGGAATGAACCTAAGAGAGTGCCAGATATAGGGGAGGTAATGGAGTCCAGGTGTGCCTCATAATGACCGGGGGCTCAGCTTCGTGCAGGGAAGGCGGAGTAGGAGGTTCCTGGTAGAGAGTCAAACACGATCACCAGGATAGAACACAGGAGTCTCACTGCGGTGGCGGTCTGCCTGCTTCTGACGGTGGACGGCATGCTGGAGTCTCACGTGAGCATCGCTCCACACCTCTGCGCGCCTGAACCTCTCATCCATCGCAGGATCTTCGGTCTGGCCCGGGGTCCACGGAGCCAGGGCCTGCTGAAAACCCAGAACAGTGGAAGGGAGTCGGCCTGGTGAAGGAGTGACATAACCAATTCTGGGCATACTCCGCCCATGGAAGGAATTGGGCCCACTACCCCTGCCGGTCCTGGCAGTGACTCAACTGATTCCTCCTCTTCACCTGCCCGTTTGACTGAGGCCTATACCCTGAAGTGAGGCTGACCGTGACCCCGAGCTTCTCCATAAAGGCTCTCCATACCCATGATGTGAATTGGGGGCCAGGGTCAGAGACAATGTCCTCTGGAAGGTCATAGTGCTGGAAGAGTGCCTCAGCGACCTGGAGAGCAGTAGGGAGTCCAGAGAGATGGATGAATGACAGGATTT